>NW_026117742.1:7500-10000 GCF_001640805.2 Lates calcarifer
AACCACCGCGCACGGACCCACCGGGGACATAGAGGCCGGCCCGCAGGCCGGAGGAACCGTCCGCCCGAACACCGGCAACGAGGCCGGCCGGCGGGGGCCCTCCGATGGCGAGCCACGGATGCCAATCGGTCAGGCAGAGAACCGCAGTTTGGAGGGGACAACCGGGCAACAGAAGGCCGTTCTGAGCTTCACTCGGGGCGGGCAACAATCCCCGGGCATGTCCGGGGCTCAGCTCTGGAGGCCTGTGTTTCCGAAAACTGGGTTTCTGAAATCGTGCGGAAACTTTTCTGTAAACCCGGGGTACGGGAGGGCGCACAGGAGAAGGGGGATAACCACTTCTTCCCTTCCGAGCGTTAGTATGTTCCCCTTCTCCCTGTGCTCACACTTAGTCTCTGGAGAGAGCACAGGGGAGAAGGGGAGCATACTATCGCTCGGAAGGGAAGAAGGGGAAATCTCCCCTTCTCCCTGTGCTCACACTTAGTCTCTGGAGAGAGCACAGGGGAGAAGGGAGCATACTATCGCTCGGAAGGGAAGAAGGGGAAATCTCCCCTTCTCCCTGTGCTCACACTTAGTCTCTGGAGAGAGCACAGGGGAGAAGGGGAACATACTATCGCTCGGAAGGGAAGAAGGGGAAATCTCCCCTTCTCCCTGTGCTCACACTTAGTCTCTGGAGAGAGCACAGGGGAGAAGGGGAACATACTATCGCTCGGAAGGGAAGAAGGGGAAATCTCCCCTTCTCCCTGTGCTCACACTTAGTCTCTGGAGAGAGCACAGGGGAGAAGGGGAACATACTATCGCTCGGAAGGGAAGAAGGGGAAATCTCCCCTTCTCCCTGTGCTCACACTTAGTCTCTGGAGAGAGCACAGGGGAGAAGGGGAACATACTATCGCTCGGAAGGGAAGAAGGGAAATCTCCCCTTCTCCCTGTGCTCACACTTAGTCTCTGGAGAGAGCACAGGGGAGAAGGGGAACATACTATCGCTCGGAAGGGAAGAAGGGGAAATCTCCCCTTCTCCCTGTGCTCACACTTAGTCTCTGGAGAGAGCACAGGGGAGAAGGGGAACATACTATCGCTCGGAAGGGAAGAAGGGGAAATCTCCCCTTCTCCCTGTGCTCACACTTAGTCTCTGGAGAGGGGGGCATCCCAGGAGGAGGCCCTGGACCCCAGGTGGCTCCCTGGGGCCCCTCCCTGGGCTCCAAGCCCCCAGACCCGACCCCGGGAACCCCTCCCTGGGCTCCAAGCCCCCAGTCCCGACCCGGGGGCCCCTCCCTGGGCTCCAAGCCCCCAGACCCGACCCCGGGAACCCCTCCCTGGGCTCCAAGCCCCAGACCCGACCCCGGGAACCCCTCCCTGGGCTCCAAGCCCCAGTCCCGACCCGGGGGCCCCTCCCGGGAATCCAAGCCCCAGACCCGACCGGGGCCCCTCCCGGGAATCCAAGCCCCCAGACCTGACCCGGGGCCCCTCCCTGGGCTCCAAGCCCCCAGACCCGACCCCGGAACCCCTCCCTGGGCTCCAAGCCCCCAGTCCCGACCCGGGGCCCTCCCTGGGCTCCAAGCCCCAGACCCGACCCCGGGAACCCCTCCCTGGGCTCCAAGCCCCCAGTCCCGACCCGGGGCCCCTCCCGGGAATCCAAGCCCCCAGACCTGACCCCGGGGCCCCTCCCTGGGCTCCAAGCCCCAGTCCCGACCCCGGGGCCCCTCCCTGGGCTCCAAGCCACCAGACCCGACCCGGGGGCCCCTCCCGGGAATCCAAGCCCCCAGTCCCGACCCGGGGGCCCCTCCCGGGAATCCAAGCCCCCAGACCCGACCCCGGGAACCCCTCCTTGGGCTCCAAGCCCCCAGTCCCGACCCGGGGGCCCCTCCCTGGGCTCCAAGCCCCCAGACCCGACCCCGGGAACCCCTCCCTGGGCTCCAAGCCCCCAGTCCCGACCCGGGGGCCCCTCCCGGGAATCCAAGCCCCCAGACCTGACCCCGGGGCCCCTCCCTGGGCTCCAAGCCACCAGACCCGACCCCGGGGCCCCTCCCTGGGCTCCAAGCCCCCAGTCCCGACCCGGGGGCCCCTCCCGGGAATCCAAGCCCCCAGACCCGACCCCGGGAACCCCTCCTTGGGCTCCAAGCCCCCAGTCCCGACCCGGGGGCCCCTCCCGGGTATCCAAGCCCCCAGACCCGACCCCGGGAACCCCTCCTTGGGCTCCAAGCCCCCAGACCCGACCCCGGGGTCCCTCCCTGGGCTCCAAGCCCCCAGTCCCGACCCGGGGGCCCCTCCCGGGAATCCAAGCCCCCAGACCCGACCCCGGGAACCCCTCCTTGGGCTCCAAGCCCCCAGTCCCGACCCCGGGGGCCCCTCCCGGGAATCCAAGCCCCCAGACCCGACCCGGGGGCCCCTCCCGGGAATCCAAGCCCCCAGACCCGACCCCTGGGCTCCAAGCCCCCAGTCCCGACCCCGGGGCCCCTCCCTGGGCTCCAAGCCCCCAGACCCGACCCCTGGGCTCCAAGCCCCC
>NW_026117742.1:20000-23199 GCF_001640805.2 Lates calcarifer
GAGGGCGCACAGGAGAAGGGGGATAACCACTTCTTCCCTTCCGAGCGTTAGTATGTTCCCCTTCTCCCTGTGCTCACACTTAGTCTCTGGAGAGAGCACAGGGGAGAAGGGGAGCATACTATCGCTCGGAAGGGAAGAAGGGGAAATCTCCCCTTCTCCCTGTGCTCACACTTAGTCTCTGGAGAGAGCACAGGGGAGAAGGGGAACATACTATCGCTCGGAAGGGAAGAAGGGGAAATCTCCCCTTCTCCCTGTGCTCACACTTAGTCTCTGGAGAGAGCACAGGGGAGAAGGGGAACATACTATCGCTCGGAAGGGAAGAAGGGAAATCTCCCCTTCTCCCTGTGCTCACACTTAGTCTCTGGAGAGAGCACAGGGGAGAAGGGGAACATACTATCGCTCGGAAGGGAAGAAGGGGAAATCTCCCCTTCTCCCTGTGCTCACACTTAGTCTCTGGAGAGAGCACAGGGGAGAAGGGGAACATACTATCGCTCGGAAGGGAAGAAGGGGAAATCTCCCCTTCTCCCTGTGCTCACACTTAGTCTCTGGAGAGAGCACAGGGGAGAAGGGAACATACTATCGCTCGGAAGGGAAGAAGGGAAATCTCCCCTTCTCCCTGTGCTCACACTTAGTCTCTGGAGAGAGCACAGGGGAGAAGGGGAACATACTATCGCTCGGAAGGGAAGAAGGGGAAATCTCCCCTTCTCCCTGTGCTCACACTTAGTCTCTGGAGAGGGGGCATCCCAGGAGGAGGCCCTGGACCCCAGGTGGCTCCCTGGGGCCCTCCCTGGGCTCCAAGCCCCCAGACCCGACCCCGGGAACCCCTCCCTGGCTCCAAGCCCCCAGTCCCGACCCGGGGGCCCCTCCCTGGGCTCCAAGCCCCCAGACCCGACCCCGGGAACCCTCCCTGGGCTCCAAGCCCCCAGACCCGACCCCGGGAACCCCTCCCTGGGCTCCAAGCCCCCAGTCCCGACCCGGGGGCCCCTCCCGGGAATCCAAGCCCCCAGACCCGACCCGGGGGCCCCTCCCGGGAATCCAAGCCCCCAGACCTGACCCCGGGCCCCTCCCTGGGCTCCAAGCCCCCAGACCCGACCCCGGGAACCCCTCCCTGGGCTCCAAGCCCCCAGTCCCGACCCGGGGCCCCTCCCTGGGCTCCAAGCCCCCAGACCCGACCCCGGGGAACCCCTCCCTGGGCTCCAAGCCCCCAGTCCGACCCGGGCCCCTCCCGGGAATCCAAGCCCCCAGACCTGACCCCGGGGCCCCTCCCTGGCTCCAAGCCCCCAGTCCCGACCCCGGGGCCCCTCCCTGGCTCCAAGCCACCCAGACCCGACCCGGGGGCCCCTCCCGGGAATCCAAGCCCCCAGTCCCGACCCGGGGGCCCCTCCCGGGAATCCAAGCCCCCAGACCCGACCCCGGGAACCCCTCCTGGGCTCCAAGCCCCCAGTCCCGACCCGGGGGCCCCTCCCTGGGCTCCAAGCCCCAGACCCGACCCCGGGAACCCCTCCCTGGGCTCCAAGCCCCCAGTCCCGACCCGGGGCCCCCTCCCGGGAATCCAAGCCCCCAGACCTGACCCCGGGGGCCCCTCCCTGGGCTCCAAGCCACCAGACCCGACCCCGGGGCCCCTCCCTGGGCTCCAAGCCCCCAGTCCCGACCCGGGGGCCCCTCCCGGGAATCCAAGCCCCCAGACCCGACCCCGGGAACCCCTCCTTGGGCTCCAAGCCCCCCAGTCCCGACCCGGGGGCCCCTCCCGGGTATCCAAGCCCCCAGACCCGACCCCGGGAACCCCTCCTTGGGCTCCAAGCCCCCAGACCCGACCCCGGGGTCCCTCCCTGGGCTCCAAGCCCCCAGTCCCGACCCGGGGGCCCCTCCGGGAATCCAAGCCCCCAGACCCCGACCCCGGGAACCCCTCCTTGGGCTCCAAGCCCCCAGTCCCGACCCCGGGGGCCCCTCCCGGGAATCCAAGCCCCCAGACCCGACCCGGGGCCCCTCCCGGGAATCCAAGCCCCCAGACCCGACCCCTGGGCTCCAAGCCCCCAGTCCCGACCCCGGGGCCCCTCCCTGGGCTCCAAGCCCCCAGACCCGACCCCTGGGCTCCAAGCCCCCAGACCCGACCCCGGGGCCTCTCCCTGGGATCCAAGCCTCCACACCTGGCCTGTGGTAGACCCAGGGGGCCCCACCAGTAACCTTACAACCACGTGGGGCCCCTTGCCTTAACCCTAAAACCACGGGGGGCCCCTTACCTAACCCTAACCATGGGGCCCCTTGCCCTAACCCTAACCTGCTCGGGCCCTTGCCTAACCCTAACCATGGGGGCCCCTTGCCCTAACCCTAACCTGCTCGGGCCCCTTGCCTAACCCTAACCGCGTGGGGTCCCTTGCCCTAACCCTAACCCTGCTAGGGCCCCTTACCTAACCCTAACCTGCGTGGGCCCCTTGCCCTAACCCTAACCTGCGTGGGCCCCTTGCCCTAACCCTAACCTGCTTGGGCCCCTTGCCTAACCCTAACCTGCGTGGGCCCCTTGCCCTAACCCTAACCTGCGTGGACCCCTTGCCTAACCCTAAAACCATGTGGAGCCCCTAACCCTAACCCTAACCCTAACCATGGGGGCCCCTTGCCCTAACCCTAACCTGCTTGGGCCCCTTACCTAACCCTAACCTGCTTTGGGCCCCTTACCTAACCCTAACCTGTGTGGGCCCTTGCCCTAACCCTAACCTGCTTGGGCCCCTTGCCCTAACCCTAACCTGCTTGGGGCCCCTTGCCCTAACCCTAACCATGGGGGCCCCTTGCCCTAACCCTAACCTGCCCTAACCCTAACCTGCCCTAACCCTAAACCCATGCGGGCCCCTTACCCCTGAGCTGGAGCCTAACACTAAGCTCCAGGCCCATACTCGCCATGAAACTCCCACCCTCGCCTCCAACACCCTTCGCCGGGCTTGTTCTCTGCCCACCAACCCTAGCAGCCCCTGGCCCGGGACAGACCCCACCAGGGGCATCCCTCAACCCTAGGCCTGACCTCCGGCCTCCCACGCCCGCCAACCCTAGCCCCAGGCCCGGCCCAGTCTGCCCACCAGGGGCATCCCTCAACCCTAGGCCTGACCTCCGGCCTCCCACCCGCCAACCCTAGCCCCAGGCCCGGCCCAGTCTGCCCCCACCAGGGCATCCCTCAACCCTAGGCCTGACCTCCGGCCTCCCACCGCCC
>NW_026117744.1:20000-22500 GCF_001640805.2 Lates calcarifer
GCACGGACCCACCGGGGACATAGAGGCCGGCCCGCAGGCCGGAGGAACCGTCCGCCCGAACACCGGCAACGAGGCCGGCCGGCGGGGGCCCTCCGATGGC
Source organism: Lates calcarifer (assembly GCF_001640805.2). Taxonomy (NCBI): domain Eukaryota; kingdom Metazoa; phylum Chordata; class Actinopteri; family Centropomidae; genus Lates; species Lates calcarifer. The sequence goes on from NW_026117744.1 coordinate 20,101, forward strand.
GAGCCACGGATGCCAATCGGTCAGGCAGAGAACCGCAGTTTGGAGGGGACAACCGGGCAACAGAAGGCCGTTCTGAGCTTCACTCGGGGCGGGCAACAATCCCCGGGCATGTCCGGGGCTCAGCTCTGGAGGCCTGTGTTTCCGAAAACTGGGTTTCTGAAATCGTGCGGAAACTTTTCTGTAAACCCGGGGTACGGGAGGGCGCACAGGAGAAGGGGGATAACCACTTCTTCCCTTCCGAGCGTTAGTATGTTCCCCTTCTCCCTGTGCTCACACTTAGTCTCTGGAGAGAGCACAGGGGAGAAGGGGAGCATACTATCGCTCGGAAGGGAAGAAGGGGAAATCTCCCCTTCTCCCTGTGCTCACACTTAGTCTCTGGAGAGAGCACAGGGGAGAAGGGGAGCATACTATCGCTCGGAAGGGAAGAAGGGGAAATCTCCCCTTCTCCCTGTGCTCACACTTAGTCTCTGGAGAGAGCACAGGGGAGAAGGGGAACATACTATCGCTCGGAAGGGAAGAAGGGGAAATCTCCCCTTCTCCCTGTGCTCACACTTAGTCTCTGGAGAGAGCACAGGGGAGAAGGGGAACATACTATCGCTCGGAAGGGAAGAAGGGGAAATCTCCCCTTCTCCCTGTGCTCACACTTAGTCTCTGGAGAGAGCACAGGGGAGAAGGGGAACATACTATCGCTCGGAAGGGAAGAAGGGGAAATCTCCCCTTCTCCCTGTGCTCACACTTAGTCTCTGGAGAGAGCACAGGGGAGAAGGGGAACATACTATCGCTCGGAAGGGAAGAAGGGGAAATCTCCCCTTCTCCCTGTGCTCACACTTAGTCTCTGGAGAGAGCACAGGGGAGAAGGGGAACATACTATCGCTCGGAAGGGAAGAAGGGGAAATCTCCCCTTCTCCCTGTGCTCACACTTAGTCTCTGGAGAGAGCACAGGGGAGAAGGGGAACATACTATCGCTCGGAAGGGAAGAAGGGGAAATCTCCCCTTCTCCCTGTGCTCACACTTAGTCTCTGGAGAGGGGGGCATCCCAGGAGGAGGCCCTGGACCCCAGGTGGCTCCCTGGGGCCCCTCCCTGGGCTCCAAGCCCCCAGACCCGACCCCGGGAACCCCTCCCTGGGCTCCAAGCCCCCAGTCCCGACCCGGGGGCCCCTCCCTGGGCTCCAAGCCCCCAGACCCGACCCCGGGAACCCCTCCCTGGGCTCCAAGCCCCCAGACCCGACCCCGGGAACCCCTCCCTGGGCTCCAAGCCCCCAGTCCCGACCCGGGGGCCCCTCCCGGGAATCCAAGCCCCCAGACCCGACCCGGGGGCCCCTCCCGGGAATCCAAGCCCCCAGACCTGACCCCGGGGCCCCTCCCTGGGCTCCAAGCCCCCAGACCCGACCCCGGGAACCCCTCCCTGGGCTCCAAGCCCCCAGTCCCGACCCGGGGGCCCCTCCCTGGGCTCCAAGCCCCCAGACCCGACCCCGGGAACCCCTCCCTGGGCTCCAAGCCCCCAGTCCCGACCCGGGGGCCCCTCCCGGGAATCCAAGCCCCCAGACCTGACCCCGGGGCCCCTCCCTGGGCTCCAAGCCCCCAGTCCCGACCCCGGGGCCCCTCCCTGGGCTCCAAGCCACCAGACCCGACCCGGGGGCCCCTCCCGGGAATCCAAGCCCCCAGTCCCGACCCGGGGGCCCCTCCCGGGAATCCAAGCCCCCAGACCCGACCCCGGGAACCCCTCCTTGGGCTCCAAGCCCCCAGTCCCGACCCGGGGGCCCCTCCCTGGGCTCCAAGCCCCCAGACCCGACCCCGGGAACCCCTCCCTGGGCTCCAAGCCCCCAGTCCCGACCCGGGGGCCCCTCCCGGGAATCCAAGCCCCCAGACCTGACCCCGGGGCCCCTCCCTGGGCTCCAAGCCACCAGACCCGACCCCGGGGCCCCTCCCTGGGCTCCAAGCCCCCAGTCCCGACCCGGGGGCCCCTCCCGGGAATCCAAGCCCCCAGACCCGACCCCGGGAACCCCTCCTTGGGCTCCAAGCCCCCAGTCCCGACCCGGGGGCCCCTCCCGGGTATCCAAGCCCCCAGACCCGACCCCGGGAACCCCTCCTTGGGCTCCAAGCCCCCAGACCCGACCCCGGGGTCCCTCCCTGGGCTCCAAGCCCCCAGTCCCGACCCGGGGGCCCCTCCCGGGAATCCAAGCCCCCAGACCCGACCCCGGGAACCCCTCCTTGGGCTCCAAGCCCCCAGTCCCGACCCCGGGGGCCCCTCCCGGGAATCCAAGCCCCCAGACCCGACCCGGGGGCCCCTCCCGGGAATCCAAGCCCCCAGACCCGACCCCTGGGCTCCAAGCCCCCAGTCCCGACCCCGGGGCCCCTCCCTGGGCTCCAAGCCCCCAGACCCGACCCCTGGGCTCCAAG
>NW_026117745.1:7500-10000 GCF_001640805.2 Lates calcarifer
CTCGGGGCGGGCAACAATCCCCGGGCATGTCCGGGGCTCAGCTCTGGAGGCCTGTGTTTCCGAAAACTGGGTTTCTGAAATCGTGCGGAAACTTTTCTGTAAACCCGGGGTACGGGAGGGCGCACAGGAGAAGGGGGATAACCACTTCTTCCCTTCCGAGCGTTAGTATGTTCCCCTTCTCCCTGTGCTCACACTTAGTCTCTGGAGAGAGCACAGGGGAGAAGGGGAGCATACTATCGCTCGGAAGGGAAGAAGGGGAAATCTCCCCTTCTCCCTGTGCTCACACTTAGTCTCTGGAGAGAGCACAGGGGAGAAGGGGAGCATACTATCGCTCGGAAGGGAAGAAGGGGAAATCTCCCCTTCTCCCTGTGCTCACACTTAGTCTCTGGAGAGAGCACAGGGGAGAAGGGGAACATACTATCGCTCGGAAGGGAAGAAGGGGAAATCTCCCCTTCTCCCTGTGCTCACACTTAGTCTCTGGAGAGAGCACAGGGGAGAAGGGGAACATACTATCGCTCGGAAGGGAAGAAGGGGAAATCTCCCCTTCTCCCTGTGCTCACACTTAGTCTCTGGAGAGAGCACAGGGGAGAAGGGGAACATACTATCGCTCGGAAGGGAAGAAGGGGAAATCTCCCCTTCTCCCTGTGCTCACACTTAGTCTCTGGAGAGAGCACAGGGGAGAAGGGGAACATACTATCGCTCGGAAGGGAAGAAGGGGAAATCTCCCCTTCTCCCTGTGCTCACACTTAGTCTCTGGAGAGAGCACAGGGGAGAAGGGGAACATACTATCGCTCGGAAGGGAAGAAGGGGAAATCTCCCCTTCTCCCTGTGCTCACACTTAGTCTCTGGAGAGGGGGGCATCCCAGGAGGAGGCCCTGGACCCCAGGTGGCTCCCTGGGGCCCCTCCCTGGGCTCCAAGCCCCCAGACCCGACCCCGGGAACCCCTCCCTGGGCTCCAAGCCCCCAGTCCCGACCCGGGGGCCCCTCCCTGGGCTCCAAGCCCCCAGACCCGACCCCGGGAACCCCTCCCTGGGCTCCAAGCCCCCAGACCCGACCCCGGGAACCCCTCCCTGGGCTCCAAGCCCCCAGTCCCGACCCGGGGGCCCCTCCCGGGAATCCAAGCCCCCAGACCCGACCCGGGGGCCCCTCCCGGGAATCCAAGCCCCCAGACCTGACCCCGGGGCCCCTCCCTGGGCTCCAAGCCCCCAGACCCGACCCCGGGAACCCCTCCCTGGGCTCCAAGCCCCCAGTCCCGACCCGGGGGCCCCTCCCTGGGCTCCAAGCCCCCAGACCCGACCCCGGGAACCCCTCCCTGGGCTCCAAGCCCCCAGTCCCGACCCGGGGGCCCCTCCCGGGAATCCAAGCCCCCAGACCTGACCCCGGGGCCCCTCCCTGGGCTCCAAGCCCCCAGTCCCGACCCCGGGGCCCCTCCCTGGGCTCCAAGCCACCAGACCCGACCCGGGGGCCCCTCCCGGGAATCCAAGCCCCCAGTCCCGACCCGGGGGCCCCTCCCGGGAATCCAAGCCCCCAGACCCGACCCCGGGAACCCCTCCTTGGGCTCCAAGCCCCCAGTCCCGACCCGGGGGCCCCTCCCTGGGCTCCAAGCCCCCAGACCCGACCCCGGGAACCCCTCCCTGGGCTCCAAGCCCCCAGTCCCGACCCGGGGGCCCCTCCCGGGAATCCAAGCCCCCAGACCTGACCCCGGGGCCCCTCCCTGGGCTCCAAGCCACCAGACCCGACCCCGGGGCCCCTCCCTGGGCTCCAAGCCCCCAGTCCCGACCCGGGGGCCCCTCCCGGGAATCCAAGCCCCCAGACCCGACCCCGGGAACCCCTCCTTGGGCTCCAAGCCCCCAGTCCCGACCCGGGGGCCCCTCCCGGGTATCCAAGCCCCCAGACCCGACCCCGGGAACCCCTCCTTGGGCTCCAAGCCCCCAGACCCGACCCCGGGGTCCCTCCCTGGGCTCCAAGCCCCCAGTCCCGACCCGGGGGCCCCTCCCGGGAATCCAAGCCCCCAGACCCGACCCCGGGAACCCCTCCTTGGGCTCCAAGCCCCCAGTCCCGACCCCGGGGGCCCCTCCCGGGAATCCAAGCCCCCAGACCCGACCCGGGGGCCCCTCCCGGGAATCCAAGCCCCCAGACCCGACCCCTGGGCTCCAAGCCCCCAGTCCCGACCCCGGGGCCCCTCCCTGGGCTCCAAGCCCCCAGACCCGACCCCTGGGCTCCAAGCCCCCAGACCCGACCCCGGGGCCTCTCCCTGGGATCCAAGCCTCCACACCTGGCCTGTGGTAGACCCAGGGGGCCCCACCAGTAACCTTACAACCACGTGGGGCCCCTTGCCTTAACCCTAAAACCACGGGGGGCCCCTTACCTAACCCTAACCATGGGGGCCCCTTGCCCTAACCCTAACCTGCTCGGGCCCCTTGCCTAACCCTAACCATGGGGGCCCCTTGCCCTAACCCTAACCTGCTCGGGCCCCTTGCCTAACCCTAACCGCGTGGGT
>NW_026117745.1:20000-22500 GCF_001640805.2 Lates calcarifer
TCTGGAGAGAGCACAGGGGAGAAGGGGAACATACTATCGCTCGGAAGGGAAGAAGGGGAAATCTCCCCTTCTCCCTGTGCTCACACTTAGTCTCTGGAGAGAGCACAGGGGAGAAGGGGAACATACTATCGCTCGGAAGGGAAGAAGGGGAAATCTCCCCTTCTCCCTGTGCTCACACTTAGTCTCTGGAGAGAGCACAGGGGAGAAGGGGAACATACTATCGCTCGGAAGGGAAGAAGGGGAAATCTCCCCTTCTCCCTGTGCTCACACTTAGTCTCTGGAGAGAGCACAGGGGAGAAGGGGAACATACTATCGCTCGGAAGGGAAGAAGGGGAAATCTCCCCTTCTCCCTGTGCTCACACTTAGTCTCTGGAGAGAGCACAGGGGAGAAGGGGAACATACTATCGCTCGGAAGGGAAGAAGGGGAAATCTCCCCTTCTCCCTGTGCTCACACTTAGTCTCTGGAGAGGGGGGCATCCCAGGAGGAGGCCCTGGACCCCAGGTGGCTCCCTGGGGCCCCTCCCTGGGCTCCAAGCCCCCAGACCCGACCCCGGGAACCCCTCCCTGGGCTCCAAGCCCCCAGTCCCGACCCGGGGGCCCCTCCCTGGGCTCCAAGCCCCCAGACCCGACCCCGGGAACCCCTCCCTGGGCTCCAAGCCCCCAGACCCGACCCCGGGAACCCCTCCCTGGGCTCCAAGCCCCCAGTCCCGACCCGGGGGCCCCTCCCGGGAATCCAAGCCCCCAGACCCGACCCGGGGGCCCCTCCCGGGAATCCAAGCCCCCAGACCTGACCCCGGGGCCCCTCCCTGGGCTCCAAGCCCCCAGACCCGACCCCGGGAACCCCTCCCTGGGCTCCAAGCCCCCAGTCCCGACCCGGGGGCCCCTCCCTGGGCTCCAAGCCCCCAGACCCGACCCCGGGAACCCCTCCCTGGGCTCCAAGCCCCCAGTCCCGACCCGGGGGCCCCTCCCGGGAATCCAAGCCCCCAGACCTGACCCCGGGGCCCCTCCCTGGGCTCCAAGCCCCCAGTCCCGACCCCGGGGCCCCTCCCTGGGCTCCAAGCCACCAGACCCGACCCGGGGGCCCCTCCCGGGAATCCAAGCCCCCAGTCCCGACCCGGGGGCCCCTCCCGGGAATCCAAGCCCCCAGACCCGACCCCGGGAACCCCTCCTTGGGCTCCAAGCCCCCAGTCCCGACCCGGGGGCCCCTCCCTGGGCTCCAAGCCCCCAGACCCGACCCCGGGAACCCCTCCCTGGGCTCCAAGCCCCCAGTCCCGACCCGGGGGCCCCTCCCGGGAATCCAAGCCCCCAGACCTGACCCCGGGGCCCCTCCCTGGGCTCCAAGCCACCAGACCCGACCCCGGGGCCCCTCCCTGGGCTCCAAGCCCCCAGTCCCGACCCGGGGGCCCCTCCCGGGAATCCAAGCCCCCAGACCCGACCCCGGGAACCCCTCCTTGGGCTCCAAGCCCCCAGTCCCGACCCGGGGGCCCCTCCCGGGTATCCAAGCCCCCAGACCCGACCCCGGGAACCCCTCCTTGGGCTCCAAGCCCCCAGACCCGACCCCGGGGTCCCTCCCTGGGCTCCAAGCCCCCAGTCCCGACCCGGGGGCCCCTCCCGGGAATCCAAGCCCCCAGACCCGACCCCGGGAACCCCTCCTTGGGCTCCAAGCCCCCAGTCCCGACCCCGGGGGCCCCTCCCGGGAATCCAAGCCCCCAGACCCGACCCGGGGGCCCCTCCCGGGAATCCAAGCCCCCAGACCCGACCCCTGGGCTCCAAGCCCCCAGTCCCGACCCCGGGGCCCCTCCCTGGGCTCCAAGCCCCCAGACCCGACCCCTGGGCTCCAAGCCCCCAGACCCGACCCCGGGGCCTCTCCCTGGGATCCAAGCCTCCACACCTGGCCTGTGGTAGACCCAGGGGGCCCCACCAGTAACCTTACAACCACGTGGGGCCCCTTGCCTTAACCCTAAAACCACGGGGGGCCCCTTACCTAACCCTAACCATGGGGGCCCCTTGCCCTAACCCTAACCTGCTCGGGCCCCTTGCCTAACCCTAACCATGGGGGCCCCTTGCCCTAACCCTAACCTGCTCGGGCCCCTTGCCTAACCCTAACCGCGTGGGTCCCTTGCCCTAACCCTAACCCTGCTAGGGCCCCTTACCTAACCCTAACCTGCGTGGGCCCCTTGCCCTAACCCTAACCTGCGTGGGCCCCTTGCCCTAACCCTAACCTGCTTGGGCCCCTTGCCTAACCCTAACCTGCGTGGGCCCCTTGCCCTAACCCTAACCTGCGTGGACCCCTTGCCTAACCCTAAAACCATGTGGAGCCCCTAACCCTAACCCTAACCCTAACCATGGGGGCCCCTTGCCCTAACCCTAACCTGCTTGGGCCCCTTACCTAACCCTAACCTGCTTGGGCCCCTTACCTAACCCTAACCTGTGTGGGCCCCTTGCCCTAACCCTAACCTGCTTGGGCCCCTTGCCCTAACCCTAACCTGCTTGGGCCCCT
>NW_026117746.1:7500-10000 GCF_001640805.2 Lates calcarifer
CCTTCTCCCTGTGCTCACACTTAGTCTCTGGAGAGAGCACAGGGGAGAAGGGGAACATACTATCGCTCGGAAGGGAAGAAGGGAAATCTCCCCTTCTCCCTGTGCTCACACTTAGTCTCTGGAGAGAGCACAGGGGAGAAGGGGAACATACTATCGCTCGGAAGGGAAGAAGGGGAAATCTCCCCTTCTCCCTGTGCTCACACTTAGTCTCTGGAGAGGGGGGCATCCCAGGAGGAGGCCCTGGACCCCAGGTGGCTCCCTGGGGCCCCTCCCTGGGCTCCAAGCCCCCAGACCCGACCCCGGGAACCCCTCCCTGGGCTCCAAGCCCCCAGTCCCGACCCGGGCCCCTCCCTGGCCCTCCCTGGGCTCCAAGCCCCCAGACCCGACCCGGGAACCCCTCCCTGGGCTCCAAGCCCCCAGACCCGACCGGGAACCCCTCCCTGGGCTCCACCCGTCCCGGGGCCCCTCCGGGAATCCAAGCCTCCGGGAATCCAAGCCCCCAGACCTGACCCGGGGCCCCTCCCCTCCAAGCCCCAGACCGACCCGGGCCCCTCCCTGGGCTCCAAGCCCCAGTCCCGACCCGGGGCCCCTCCCTGGCTCCAAGCCCCCAGACCCGACCCCCCCCCCTGGCTCCAAGCCCCAGTCCCGACCCGGGCCCCTCCCGGGAATCCAAGCCCCCAGACCTGACCCCGGGCCCCCTCCTGGGCTCCAAGCCCCCAGTCCCGACCCCGGGCCCCTCCCTGGGCTCCAAGCCACCAGACCCGACCCGGGGGCCCCTCCCGGGAATCCAAGCCCCCAGTCCCGACCCGGGGCCCCTCCCGGGAATCCAAGCCCCAGACCCGACCCCGGAACCCCTCCTTGGGCTCCAAGCCCCCAGTCCCGACCCGGGGCCCCTCCCTGGGCTCCAAGCCCCCAGACCCGACCCGGAACCCCTCCCTGGGCTCCAAGCCCCAGTCCCGACCCGGGGCCCCTCCCGGAATCCAAGCCCCCAGACCTGACCCCGGGCCCCCTGGGCTCCAAGCCACCAGACCCGACCCCGGGGCCCTCCCTGGGCTCCAAGCCCCAGTCCCGACCGGGGGCCCCTCCGGGAATCCAAGCCCCCAGACCCGACCCCGGGAACCCCTCCTTGGGCTCCAAGCCCCCAGTCCCGACCCGGGGCCCCTCCCGGGCCCCCAGACCCGACCCGGAACCCCTCCTTGGTCCAAGCCCCAGACCCGACCCCGGGGTCCGGGCTCCAAGCCCCCAGTCCCGACCCGGGGCCCCTCCCGGGAATCCAAGCCCCCAGACCCGACCCGGAACCCCTCCTTGGGCTCCAAGCCCCCAGTCCCCCCGGGGCCCCTCCCGGGAATCCAAGCCCCGACCCGACCCGGGGCCCCTCCCGGGAATCCAAGCCCCCAGACCCGACCCCTGGGCTCCAAGCCCCAGTCCCGACCCCGGGGCCCTCCCTGGGCTCCAAGCCCCCAGACCCGACCCCTGGGCTCCAAGCCCCCAGACCCGACCCCGGGGCCTCTCCCTGGGATCCAAGCCTCCACACCTGGCCTGTGGTAGACCCAGGGGGCCCCACCAGTAACCTTACAACCACGTGGGGCCCCTTGCCTTAACCCTAAAACCACGGGGGGCCCTTACCTAACCTAACCATGGGGCCCCTTGCCCTAACCCTAACCTGCTCGGGCCCTTGCCTAACCCTAACCATGGGGGCCCCTTGCCCTAACCCTAACCTGCTCGGCCCCTTGCCTAACCCTAACCGCGTGGGTCCCTTGCCCTAACCCTAACCCTGCTAGGGCCCCTTACCTAACCCTAACCTGCGTGGGGCCCCTTGCCCTAACCCTAACTGCGTGGGCCCCTTGCCCTAACCCTAACCTGCTTGGGCCCCTTGCTAACCCTAACCTGCGTGGGCCCCTTGCCCTAACCCTAACCTGCGTGGACCCCTTGCCTAACCCTAAAACCATGTGGAGCCCCTAACCCTAACCCTAACCCTAACCATGGGGGCCCCTTGCCCTAACCCTAACCTGCTTGGGCCCCTTACCTAACCCTAACCTGCTTGGGCCCCTTACCTAACCCTAACCTGTGTGGGCCCTTGCCCTAACCCTAACCTGCTTGGGCCCCTTGCCCTAACCCTAACCTGCTTGGGCCCCTTGCCCTAACCCTAACCATGGGGGCCCCTTGCCCTAACCCTAACCTGCCCTAACCCTAACCTGCCCTAACCCTAAACCCATGCGGGCCCCTTACCCCTGAGCTGGAGCCTAACACTAAGCTCCAGGCCCATACTCGCCATGAAACTCCCACCCTCGCCCTCCAACACCCTTCGCCGGGCTTGTTCTCTGCCCACCAACCCTAGCAGCCCCTGGCCCGGGACAGACCCCACCAGGGGCATCCCTCAACCCTAGGCCTGACCTCCGGCCTCCCACCGCCCGCCAACCCTAGCCCAGGCCCGGCCCAGTCTGCCCCCACCAGGGGCATCCCTCAACCCTAGGCCTGACCTCCGGCCTCCCACCGCCCG
>NW_026117748.1:7500-10000 GCF_001640805.2 Lates calcarifer
CCCTTCCGAGCGTTAGTATGTTCCCCTTCTCCCTGTGCTCACACTTAGTCTCTGGAGAGAGCACAGGGGAGAAGGGGAGCATACTATCGCTCGGAAGGGAAGAAGGGGAAATCTCCCCTTCTCCCTGTGCTCACACTTAGTCTCTGGAGAGAGCACAGGGGAGAAGGGGAGCATACTATCGCTCGGAAGGGAAGAAGGGGAAATCTCCCCTTCTCCCTGTGCTCACACTTAGTCTCTGGAGAGAGCACAGGGGAGAAGGGGAACATACTATCGCTCGGAAGGGAAGAAGGGGAAATCTCCCCTTCTCCCTGTGCTCACACTTAGTCTCTGGAGAGAGCACAGGGGAGAAGGGGAACATACTATCGCTCGGAAGGGAAGAAGGGGAAATCTCCCCTTCTCCCTGTGCTCACACTTAGTCTCTGGAGAGAGCACAGGGGAGAAGGGGAACATACTATCGCTCGGAAGGGAAGAAGGGGAAATCTCCCCTTCTCCCTGTGCTCACACTTAGTCTCTGGAGAGAGCACAGGGGAGAAGGGGAACATACTATCGCTCGGAAGGGAAGAAGGGGAAATCTCCCCTTCTCCCTGTGCTCACACTTAGTCTCTGGAGAGAGCACAGGGGAGAAGGGGAACATACTATCGCTCGGAAGGGAAGAAGGGGAAATCTCCCCTTCTCCCTGTGCTCACACTTAGTCTCTGGAGAGAGCACAGGGGAGAAGGGGAACATACTATCGCTCGGAAGGGAAGAAGGGGAAATCTCCCCTTCTCCCTGTGCTCACACTTAGTCTCTGGAGAGGGGGGCATCCCAGGAGGAGGCCCTGGACCCCAGGTGGCTCCCTGGGGCCCCTCCCTGGGCTCCAAGCCCCCAGACCCGACCCCGGGAACCCCTCCCTGGGCTCCAAGCCCCCAGTCCCGACCCGGGGGCCCCTCCCTGGGCTCCAAGCCCCCAGACCCGACCCCGGGAACCCCTCCCTGGGCTCCAAGCCCCCAGACCCGACCCCGGGAACCCCTCCCTGGGCTCCAAGCCCCCAGTCCCGACCCGGGGGCCCCTCCCGGGAATCCAAGCCCCCAGACCCGACCCGGGGGCCCCTCCCGGGAATCCAAGCCCCCAGACCTGACCCCGGGGCCCCTCCCTGGGCTCCAAGCCCCCAGACCCGACCCCGGGAACCCCTCCCTGGGCTCCAAGCCCCCAGTCCCGACCCGGGGGCCCCTCCCTGGGCTCCAAGCCCCCAGACCCGACCCCGGGAACCCCTCCCTGGGCTCCAAGCCCCCAGTCCCGACCCGGGGGCCCCTCCCGGGAATCCAAGCCCCCAGACCTGACCCCGGGGCCCCTCCCTGGGCTCCAAGCCCCCAGTCCCGACCCCGGGGCCCCTCCCTGGGCTCCAAGCCACCAGACCCGACCCGGGGGCCCCTCCCGGGAATCCAAGCCCCCAGTCCCGACCCGGGGGCCCCTCCCGGGAATCCAAGCCCCCAGACCCGACCCCGGGAACCCCTCCTTGGGCTCCAAGCCCCCAGTCCCGACCCGGGGGCCCCTCCCTGGGCTCCAAGCCCCCAGACCCGACCCCGGGAACCCCTCCCTGGGCTCCAAGCCCCCAGTCCCGACCCGGGGGCCCCTCCCGGGAATCCAAGCCCCCAGACCTGACCCCGGGGCCCCTCCCTGGGCTCCAAGCCACCAGACCCGACCCCGGGGCCCCTCCCTGGGCTCCAAGCCCCCAGTCCCGACCCGGGGGCCCCTCCCGGGAATCCAAGCCCCCAGACCCGACCCCGGGAACCCCTCCTTGGGCTCCAAGCCCCCAGTCCCGACCCGGGGGCCCCTCCCGGGTATCCAAGCCCCCAGACCCGACCCCGGGAACCCCTCCTTGGGCTCCAAGCCCCCAGACCCGACCCCGGGGTCCCTCCCTGGGCTCCAAGCCCCCAGTCCCGACCCGGGGGCCCCTCCCGGGAATCCAAGCCCCCAGACCCGACCCCGGGAACCCCTCCTTGGGCTCCAAGCCCCCAGTCCCGACCCCGGGGGCCCCTCCCGGGAATCCAAGCCCCCAGACCCGACCCGGGGGCCCCTCCCGGGAATCCAAGCCCCCAGACCCGACCCCTGGGCTCCAAGCCCCCAGTCCCGACCCCGGGGCCCCTCCCTGGGCTCCAAGCCCCCAGACCCGACCCCTGGGCTCCAAGCCCCCAGACCCGACCCCGGGGCCTCTCCCTGGGATCCAAGCCTCCACACCTGGCCTGTGGTAGACCCAGGGGGCCCCACCAGTAACCTTACAACCACGTGGGGCCCCTTGCCTTAACCCTAAAACCACGGGGGGCCCCTTACCTAACCCTAACCATGGGGGCCCCTTGCCCTAACCCTAACCTGCTCGGGCCCCTTGCCTAACCCTAACCATGGGGGCCCCTTGCCCTAACCCTAACCTGCTCGGGCCCCTTGCCTAACCCTAACCGCGTGGGTCCCTTGCCCTAACCCTAACCCTGCTAGGGCCCCTTACCTAACCCTAACCTGCGTGGGC
>NW_026117750.1:10000-12500 GCF_001640805.2 Lates calcarifer
AGAAGGGGAAATCTCCCCTTCTCCCTGTGCTCACACTTAGTCTCTGGAGAGAGCACAGGGGAGAAGGGGAACATACTATCGCTCGGAAGGGAAGAAGGGGAAATCTCCCCTTCTCCCTGTGCTCACACTTAGTCTCTGGAGAGGGGGGCATCCCAGGAGGAGGCCCTGGACCCCAGGTGGCTCCCTGGGGCCCCTCCCTGGGCTCCAAGCCCCCAGACCCGACCCCGGGAACCCCTCCCTGGGCTCCAAGCCCCCAGTCCCGACCCGGGGGCCCCTCCCTGGGCTCCAAGCCCCCAGACCCGACCCCGGGAACCCCTCCCTGGGCTCCAAGCCCCCAGACCCGACCCCGGGAACCCCTCCCTGGGCTCCAAGCCCCCAGTCCCGACCCGGGGGCCCCTCCCGGGAATCCAAGCCCCCAGACCCGACCCGGGGGCCCCTCCCGGGAATCCAAGCCCCCAGACCTGACCCCGGGGCCCCTCCCTGGGCTCCAAGCCCCCAGACCCGACCCCGGGAACCCCTCCCTGGGCTCCAAGCCCCCAGTCCCGACCCGGGGGCCCCTCCCTGGGCTCCAAGCCCCCAGACCCGACCCCGGGAACCCCTCCCTGGGCTCCAAGCCCCCAGTCCCGACCCGGGGGCCCCTCCCGGGAATCCAAGCCCCCAGACCTGACCCCGGGGCCCCTCCCTGGGCTCCAAGCCCCCAGTCCCGACCCCGGGGCCCCTCCCTGGGCTCCAAGCCACCAGACCCGACCCGGGGGCCCCTCCCGGGAATCCAAGCCCCCAGTCCCGACCCGGGGGCCCCTCCCGGGAATCCAAGCCCCCAGACCCGACCCCGGGAACCCCTCCTTGGGCTCCAAGCCCCCAGTCCCGACCCGGGGGCCCCTCCCTGGGCTCCAAGCCCCCAGACCCGACCCCGGGAACCCCTCCCTGGGCTCCAAGCCCCCAGTCCCGACCCGGGGGCCCCTCCCGGGAATCCAAGCCCCCAGACCTGACCCCGGGGCCCCTCCCTGGGCTCCAAGCCACCAGACCCGACCCCGGGGCCCCTCCCTGGGCTCCAAGCCCCCAGTCCCGACCCGGGGGCCCCTCCCGGGAATCCAAGCCCCCAGACCCGACCCCGGGAACCCCTCCTTGGGCTCCAAGCCCCCAGTCCCGACCCGGGGGCCCCTCCCGGGTATCCAAGCCCCCAGACCCGACCCCGGGAACCCCTCCTTGGGCTCCAAGCCCCCAGACCCGACCCCGGGGTCCCTCCCTGGGCTCCAAGCCCCCAGTCCCGACCCGGGGGCCCCTCCCGGGAATCCAAGCCCCCAGACCCGACCCCGGGAACCCCTCCTTGGGCTCCAAGCCCCCAGTCCCGACCCCGGGGGCCCCTCCCGGGAATCCAAGCCCCCAGACCCGACCCGGGGGCCCCTCCCGGGAATCCAAGCCCCCAGACCCGACCCCTGGGCTCCAAGCCCCCAGTCCCGACCCCGGGGCCCCTCCCTGGGCTCCAAGCCCCCAGACCCGACCCCTGGGCTCCAAGCCCCCAGACCCGACCCCGGGGCCTCTCCCTGGGATCCAAGCCTCCACACCTGGCCTGTGGTAGACCCAGGGGGCCCCACCAGTAACCTTACAACCACGTGGGGCCCCTTGCCTTAACCCTAAAACCACGGGGGGCCCCTTACCTAACCCTAACCATGGGGGCCCCTTGCCCTAACCCTAACCTGCTCGGGCCCCTTGCCTAACCCTAACCATGGGGGCCCCTTGCCCTAACCCTAACCTGCTCGGGCCCCTTGCCTAACCCTAACCGCGTGGGTCCCTTGCCCTAACCCTAACCCTGCTAGGGCCCCTTACCTAACCCTAACCTGCGTGGGCCCCTTGCCCTAACCCTAACCTGCGTGGGCCCCTTGCCCTAACCCTAACCTGCTTGGGCCCCTTGCCTAACCCTAACCTGCGTGGGCCCCTTGCCCTAACCCTAACCTGCGTGGACCCCTTGCCTAACCCTAAAACCATGTGGAGCCCCTAACCCTAACCCTAACCCTAACCATGGGGGCCCCTTGCCCTAACCCTAACCTGCTTGGGCCCCTTACCTAACCCTAACCTGCTTGGGCCCCTTACCTAACCCTAACCTGTGTGGGCCCCTTGCCCTAACCCTAACCTGCTTGGGCCCCTTGCCCTAACCCTAACCTGCTTGGGCCCCTTGCCCTAACCCTAACCATGGGGGCCCCTTGCCCTAACCCTAACCTGCCCTAACCCTAACCTGCCCTAACCCTAAACCCATGCGGGGCCCCTTACCCCTGAGCTGGAGCCTAACACTAAGCTCCAGGCCCATACTCGCCATGAAACTCCCACCCTCGCCCTCCAACACCCTTCGCCGGGCTTGTTCTCTGCCCACCAACCCTAGCAGCCCCTGGCCCGGGACAGACCCCACCAGGGGCATCCCTCAACCCTAGGCCTGACCTCCGGCCTCCCACCGCCCGCCAACCCTAGCCCCAGGCCCGGCCCAGTCTGCCCCCACCAGGGGCAT
>NW_026117751.1:7500-10000 GCF_001640805.2 Lates calcarifer
TGGAGAGGGGGGCATCCCAGGAGGAGGCCCTGGACCCCAGGTGGCTCCCTGGGGCCCCTCCCTGGGCTCCAAGCCCCCAGACCCGACCCCGGGAACCCCTCCCTGGGCTCCAAGCCCCCAGTCCCGACCCGGGGGCCCCTCCCTGGGCTCCAAGCCCCCAGACCCGACCCCGGGAACCCCTCCCTGGGCTCCAAGCCCCCAGACCCGACCCCGGGAACCCCTCCCTGGGCTCCAAGCCCCCAGTCCCGACCCGGGGGCCCCTCCCGGGAATCCAAGCCCCCAGACCCGACCCGGGGGCCCCTCCCGGGAATCCAAGCCCCCAGACCTGACCCCGGGGCCCCTCCCTGGGCTCCAAGCCCCCAGACCCGACCCCGGGAACCCCTCCCTGGGCTCCAAGCCCCCAGTCCCGACCCGGGGGCCCCTCCCTGGGCTCCAAGCCCCCAGACCCGACCCCGGGAACCCCTCCCTGGGCTCCAAGCCCCCAGTCCCGACCCGGGGGCCCCTCCCGGGAATCCAAGCCCCCAGACCTGACCCCGGGGCCCCTCCCTGGGCTCCAAGCCCCCAGTCCCGACCCCGGGGCCCCTCCCTGGGCTCCAAGCCACCAGACCCGACCCGGGGGCCCCTCCCGGGAATCCAAGCCCCCAGTCCCGACCCGGGGGCCCCTCCCGGGAATCCAAGCCCCCAGACCCGACCCCGGGAACCCCTCCTTGGGCTCCAAGCCCCCAGTCCCGACCCGGGGGCCCCTCCCTGGGCTCCAAGCCCCCAGACCCGACCCCGGGAACCCCTCCCTGGGCTCCAAGCCCCCAGTCCCGACCCGGGGGCCCCTCCCGGGAATCCAAGCCCCCAGACCTGACCCCGGGGCCCCTCCCTGGGCTCCAAGCCACCAGACCCGACCCCGGGGCCCCTCCCTGGGCTCCAAGCCCCCAGTCCCGACCCGGGGGCCCCTCCCGGGAATCCAAGCCCCCAGACCCGACCCCGGGAACCCCTCCTTGGGCTCCAAGCCCCCAGTCCCGACCCGGGGGCCCCTCCCGGGTATCCAAGCCCCCAGACCCGACCCCGGGAACCCCTCCTTGGGCTCCAAGCCCCCAGACCCGACCCCGGGGTCCCTCCCTGGGCTCCAAGCCCCCAGTCCCGACCCGGGGGCCCCTCCCGGGAATCCAAGCCCCCAGACCCGACCCCGGGAACCCCTCCTTGGGCTCCAAGCCCCCAGTCCCGACCCCGGGGGCCCCTCCCGGGAATCCAAGCCCCCAGACCCGACCCGGGGGCCCCTCCCGGGAATCCAAGCCCCCAGACCCGACCCCTGGGCTCCAAGCCCCCAGTCCCGACCCCGGGGCCCCTCCCTGGGCTCCAAGCCCCCAGACCCGACCCCTGGGCTCCAAGCCCCCAGACCCGACCCCGGGGCCTCTCCCTGGGATCCAAGCCTCCACACCTGGCCTGTGGTAGACCCAGGGGGCCCCACCAGTAACCTTACAACCACGTGGGGCCCCTTGCCTTAACCCTAAAACCACGGGGGGCCCCTTACCTAACCCTAACCATGGGGGCCCCTTGCCCTAACCCTAACCTGCTCGGGCCCCTTGCCTAACCCTAACCATGGGGGCCCCTTGCCCTAACCCTAACCTGCTCGGGCCCCTTGCCTAACCCTAACCGCGTGGGTCCCTTGCCCTAACCCTAACCCTGCTAGGGCCCCTTACCTAACCCTAACCTGCGTGGGCCCCTTGCCCTAACCCTAACCTGCGTGGGCCCCTTGCCCTAACCCTAACCTGCTTGGGCCCCTTGCCTAACCCTAACCTGCGTGGGCCCCTTGCCCTAACCCTAACCTGCGTGGACCCCTTGCCTAACCCTAAAACCATGTGGAGCCCCTAACCCTAACCCTAACCCTAACCATGGGGGCCCCTTGCCCTAACCCTAACCTGCTTGGGCCCCTTACCTAACCCTAACCTGCTTGGGCCCCTTACCTAACCCTAACCTGTGTGGGCCCCTTGCCCTAACCCTAACCTGCTTGGGCCCCTTGCCCTAACCCTAACCTGCTTGGGCCCCTTGCCCTAACCCTAACCATGGGGGCCCCTTGCCCTAACCCTAACCTGCCCTAACCCTAACCTGCCCTAACCCTAAACCCATGCGGGGCCCCTTACCCCTGAGCTGGAGCCTAACACTAAGCTCCAGGCCCATACTCGCCATGAAACTCCCACCCTCGCCCTCCAACACCCTTCGCCGGGCTTGTTCTCTGCCCACCAACCCTAGCAGCCCCTGGCCCGGGACAGACCCCACCAGGGGCATCCCTCAACCCTAGGCCTGACCTCCGGCCTCCCACCGCCCGCCAACCCTAGCCCCAGGCCCGGCCCAGTCTGCCCCCACCAGGGGCATCCCTCAACCCTAGGCCTGACCTCCGGCCTCCCACCGCCCGCCAACCCTAGCCCCAGGCCCGGCCCAGTCTGCCCCCACCAGGGGCATCCCTCAACCCTAGGCCTGACCTCCGGCCTCCCACCGCCCGCCAACCCTA
>NW_026117753.1:7500-10000 GCF_001640805.2 Lates calcarifer
AGCCACGGATGCCAATCGGTCAGGCAGAGAACCGCAGTTTGGAGGGGACAACCGGGCAACAGAAGGCCGTTCTGAGCTTCACTCGGGGCGGGCAACAATCCCCGGGCATGTCCGGGGCTCAGCTCTGGAGGCCTGTGTTTCCGAAAACTGGGTTTCTGAAATCGTGCGGAAACTTTTCTGTAAACCCGGGGTACGGGAGGGCGCACAGGAGAAGGGGGATAACCACTTCTTCCCTTCCGAGCGTTAGTATGTTCCCCTTCTCCCTGTGCTCACACTTAGTCTCTGGAGAGAGCACAGGGGAGAAGGGGAGCATACTATCGCTCGGAAGGGAAGAAGGGGAAATCTCCCCTTCTCCCTGTGCTCACACTTAGTCTCTGGAGAGAGCACAGGGGAGAAGGGGAGCATACTATCGCTCGGAAGGGAAGAAGGGGAAATCTCCCCTTCTCCCTGTGCTCACACTTAGTCTCTGGAGAGAGCACAGGGGAGAAGGGGAACATACTATCGCTCGGAAGGGAAGAAGGGGAAATCTCCCCTTCTCCC
Source organism: Lates calcarifer (assembly GCF_001640805.2). Taxonomy (NCBI): domain Eukaryota; kingdom Metazoa; phylum Chordata; class Actinopteri; family Centropomidae; genus Lates; species Lates calcarifer. Next base: position 8,041 of record NW_026117753.1, read on the forward strand.
TGTGCTCACACTTAGTCTCTGGAGAGAGCACAGGGGAGAAGGGGAACATACTATCGCTCGGAAGGGAAGAAGGGGAAATCTCCCCTTCTCCCTGTGCTCACACTTAGTCTCTGGAGAGAGCACAGGGGAGAAGGGGAACATACTATCGCTCGGAAGGGAAGAAGGGGAAATCTCCCCTTCTCCCTGTGCTCACACTTAGTCTCTGGAGAGAGCACAGGGGAGAAGGGGAACATACTATCGCTCGGAAGGGAAGAAGGGGAAATCTCCCCTTCTCCCTGTGCTCACACTTAGTCTCTGGAGAGAGCACAGGGGAGAAGGGGAACATACTATCGCTCGGAAGGGAAGAAGGGGAAATCTCCCCTTCTCCCTGTGCTCACACTTAGTCTCTGGAGAGGGGGGCATCCCAGGAGGAGGCCCTGGACCCCAGGTGGCTCCCTGGGGCCCCTCCCTGGGCTCCAAGCCCCCAGACCCGACCCCGGGAACCCCTCCCTGGGCTCCAAGCCCCCAGTCCCGACCCGGGGGCCCCTCCCTGGGCTCCAAGCCCCCAGACCCGACCCCGGGAACCCCTCCCTGGGCTCCAAGCCCCCAGACCCGACCCCGGGAACCCCTCCCTGGGCTCCAAGCCCCCAGTCCCGACCCGGGGGCCCCTCCCGGGAATCCAAGCCCCCAGACCCGACCCGGGGGCCCCTCCCGGGAATCCAAGCCCCCAGACCTGACCCCGGGGCCCCTCCCTGGGCTCCAAGCCCCCAGACCCGACCCCGGGAACCCCTCCCTGGGCTCCAAGCCCCCAGTCCCGACCCGGGGGCCCCTCCCTGGGCTCCAAGCCCCCAGACCCGACCCCGGGAACCCCTCCCTGGGCTCCAAGCCCCCAGTCCCGACCCGGGGGCCCCTCCCGGGAATCCAAGCCCCCAGACCTGACCCCGGGGCCCCTCCCTGGGCTCCAAGCCCCCAGTCCCGACCCCGGGGCCCCTCCCTGGGCTCCAAGCCACCAGACCCGACCCGGGGGCCCCTCCCGGGAATCCAAGCCCCCAGTCCCGACCCGGGGGCCCCTCCCGGGAATCCAAGCCCCCAGACCCGACCCCGGGAACCCCTCCTTGGGCTCCAAGCCCCCAGTCCCGACCCGGGGGCCCCTCCCTGGGCTCCAAGCCCCCAGACCCGACCCCGGGAACCCCTCCCTGGGCTCCAAGCCCCCAGTCCCGACCCGGGGGCCCCTCCCGGGAATCCAAGCCCCCAGACCTGACCCCGGGGCCCCTCCCTGGGCTCCAAGCCACCAGACCCGACCCCGGGGCCCCTCCCTGGGCTCCAAGCCCCCAGTCCCGACCCGGGGGCCCCTCCCGGGAATCCAAGCCCCCAGACCCGACCCCGGGAACCCCTCCTTGGGCTCCAAGCCCCCAGTCCCGACCCGGGGGCCCCTCCCGGGTATCCAAGCCCCCAGACCCGACCCCGGGAACCCCTCCTTGGGCTCCAAGCCCCCAGACCCGACCCCGGGGTCCCTCCCTGGGCTCCAAGCCCCCAGTCCCGACCCGGGGGCCCCTCCCGGGAATCCAAGCCCCCAGACCCGACCCCGGGAACCCCTCCTTGGGCTCCAAGCCCCCAGTCCCGACCCCGGGGGCCCCTCCCGGGAATCCAAGCCCCCAGACCCGACCCGGGGGCCCCTCCCGGGAATCCAAGCCCCCAGACCCGACCCCTGGGCTCCAAGCCCCCAGTCCCGACCCCGGGGCCCCTCCCTGGGCTCCAAGCCCCCAGACCCGACCCCTGGGCTCCAAGCCCCCAGACCCGACCCCGGGGCCTCTCCCTGGGATCCAAGCCTCCACACCTGGCCTGTGGTAGACCCAGGGGGCCCCACCAGTAACCTTACAACCACGTGGGGCCCCTTGCCTTAACCCTAAAACCACGGGGGGCCCCTTACCTAACCCTAACCATGGGGGCCCCTTGCCCTAACCCTAACCTGCTCGGGCCC
>NW_026117754.1:7500-10000 GCF_001640805.2 Lates calcarifer
GGCCGGAGGAACCGTCCGCCGAACACCGGCAACGAGGCGGCCGGCGGGGGCCCTCCGATGGCGAGCCACGGATGCCAATCGGTCAGGCAGAGAACCGCAGTTTGGAGGGGACAACCGGGCAACAGAAGGCCGTTCTGAGCTTCACTCGGGGCGGGCAACAATCCCCGGGCATGTCCGGGGCTCAGCTCTGGAGGCCTGTGTTTCCGAAAACTGGGTTTCTGAAATCGTGCGGAAACTTTTCTGTAAACCCGGGGTACGGGAGGGCGCACAGGAGAAGGGGATAACCACTTCTTCCCTTCCGAGCGTTAGTATGTTCCCCTTCTCCCTGTGCTCACACTTAGTCTCTGGAGAGAGCACAGGGGAGAAGGGGAGCATACTATCGCTCGGAAGGGAAGAAGGGGAAATCTCCCCTTCTCCCTGTGCTCACACTTAGTCTCTGGAGAGAGCACAGGGGAGAAGGGGAGCATACTATCGCTCGGAAGGGAAGAAGGGGAAATCTCCCCTTCTCCCTGTGCTCACACTTAGTCTCTGGAGAGAGCACAGGGGAGAAGGGGAACATACTATCGCTCGGAAGGGAAGAAGGGGAAATCTCCCTTCTCCCTGTGCTCACACTTAGTCTCTGGAGAGAGCACAGGGGAGAAGGGGAACATACTATCGCTCGGAAGGGAAGAAGGGGAAATCTCCCCTTCTCCCTGTGCTCACACTTAGTCTCTGGAGAGAGCACAGGGGAGAAGGGGAACATACTATCGCTCGGAAGGGAAGAAGGGGAAATCTCCCTTCTCCCTGTGCTCACACTTAGTCTCTGGAGAGAGCACAGGGGAGAAGGGGAACATACTATCGCTCGGAAGAAGGGGAATCTCCTTCCTGTGCTCACCTTAGTCTCTGGAGAGCACAGAAGGGAACATACTATCGCTCGGGAAAATCTCCCCTTCTCCCTGTGCTCACACTTAGTCTCTGGAGAGAGCACAGGGGAGAAGGGAACATACTATCGCTCGGAAGGGAAGAAGGGGAAATCTCCCCTTCTCCCTGTGCTCACACTTAGTCTCTGGAGAGGGGGGCATCCCAGGAGGAGGCCCTGGACCCCAGGTGGCTCCCTGGGGCCCCTCCCTGGGCTCCAAGCCCCAGACCCGACCCCGGGAACCCCTCCCTGGGCTCCAAGCCCCCAGTCCCGACCCGGGGGCCCCTCCCTGGGCTCCAAGCCCCCAGACCCGACCCCGGGAACCCTCCCTGGGCTCCAAGCCCCCAGACCCGACCCGGGAACCCCTCCCTGGGCTCCAAGCCCCCAGTCCCGACCCGGGGGCCCCTCCCGGGAATCCAAGCCCCAGACCCGACCCGGGGGCCCCTCCCGGGAATCCAAGCCCCCAGACCTGACCCCGGGGCCCCTCCTGGGCTCCAAGCCCCAGACCCGACCCCGGGAACCCTCCCTGGGCTCCAAGCCCCCAGTCCCGACCCGGGGGCCCCTCCCTGGGCTCCAAGCCCCCAGACCCGACCCGGGAACCCTCCCTGGGCTCCAAGCCCCCAGTCCCGACCCGGGGGCCCCTCCGGGAATCCAAGCCCCAGACCTGACCCCGGGGCCCCTCCCTGGGCTCCAAGCCCCCAGTCCCGACCCCGGGGCCCCTCCTGGGCTCCAAGCCACCAGACCGACCCGGGGGCCCCTCCCGGGAATCCAAGCCCCCAGTCCCGACCGGGGGCCCCTCCCGGGAATCCAAGCCCCAGACCCGACCCCGGGAACCCCTCCTTGGGCTCCAAGCCCCCAGTCCCGACCCGGGGGCCCCTCCCTGGGCTCCAAGCCCCAGACCCGACCCCGGGAACCCCTCCCTGGGCTCCAAGCCCCAGTCCCGACCCGGGGGCCCCTCCCGGGAATCCAAGCCCCCAGACCTGACCCCGGGGCCCCTCCCTGGGCTCCAAGCCACCAGACCCGACCCCGGGGCCCCTCCCTGGGCTCCAAGCCCCAGTCCCGACCCGGGGGCCCCTCCCGGGAATCCAAGCCCCCAGACCCGACCCCGGGAACCCCTCCTTGGGCTCCAAGCCCCCAGTCCCGACCCGGGGGCCCCTCCCGGGTATCCAAGCCCCCAGACCCGACCCCGGGAACCCCTCCTTGGGCTCCAAGCCCCCAGACCCGACCCCGGGGTCCCTCCCTGGGCTCCAAGCCCCCAGTCCCGACCCGGGGGCCCCTCCCGGGAATCCAAGCCCCCAGACCCGACCCCGGGAACCCCTCCTTGGGCTCCAAGCCCCCAGTCCCGACCCCGGGGCCCCTCCCGGGAATCCAAGCCCCCAGACCCGACCCGGGGGCCCCTCCCGGGAATCCAAGCCCCCAGACCCGACCCCTGGGCTCCAAGCCCCCAGTCCCGACCCCGGGGCCCCTCCCTGGGCTCCAAGCCCCCAGACCCGACCCCTGGGCTCCAAGCCCCCAGACCCGACCCCGGGGCCTCTCCCTGGGATCCAAGCCTCCACACCTGGCCTGTGGTAGACCCAGGGGGCCCCACCAGTAACCTTACAA
>NW_026117754.1:20000-22500 GCF_001640805.2 Lates calcarifer
TGGAGAGAGCACAGGGGAGAAGGGGAGCATACTATCGCTCGGAAGGGAAGAAGGGGAAATCTCCCCTTCTCCCTGTGCTCACACTTAGTCTCTGGAGAGAGCACAGGGGAGAAGGGGAGCATACTATCGCTCGGAAGGGAAGAAGGGGAAATCTCCCCTTCTCCCTGTGCTCACACTTAGTCTCTGGAGAGAGCACAGGGGAGAAGGGGAACATACTATCGCTCGAAGGGAAGAAGGGGAAATCTCCCCTTCTCCCTGTGCTCACACTTAGTCTCTGGAGAGAGCACAGGGGAGAAGGGGAACATACTATCGCTCGGAAGGGAAGAAGGGGAAATCTCCCCTTCTCCCTGTGCTCACACTTAGTCTCTGGAGAGAGCACAGGGGAGAAGGGGAACATACTATCGCTCGGAAGGGAAGAAGGGGAAATCTCCCCTTCTCCCTGTGCTCACACTTAGTCTCTGGAGAGAGCACAGGGGAGAAGGGGAACATACTATCGCTCGGAAGGGAAGAAGGGGAAATCTCCCTTCTCCCTGTGCTCACACTTAGTCTCTGGAGAGAGCACAGGGGAGAAGGGGAACATACTATCGCTCGGAAGGGAAGAAGGGGAAATCTCCCCTTCTCCCTGTGCTCACACTTAGTCTCTGGAGAGGGGGGCATCCCAGGAGGAGGCCCTGGACCCCAGGTGGCTCCCTGGGGCCCCTCCCTGGGCTCCCTCCCTGGGCTCCAAGCCCCCAGTCCCGACCCGGGGGCCCCTCCCTGGGCTCCAAGCCCCCAGACCCGACCCCGGGAACCCCTCCCTGGGCTCCAAGCCCCCAGACCCGACCCCGGGAACCCCTCCCTGGGCTCCAAGCCCCCAGTCCCGACCCGGGGGCCCCTCCCGGGAATCCAAGCCCCCAGACCCGACCCGGGGGCCCCTCCCGGGAATCCAAGCCCCCAGACCTGACCCCGGGGCCCCTCCCTGGGCTCCAAGCCCCCAGACCCGACCCCGGGAACCCCTCCCTGGGCTCCAAGCCCCCAGTCCCGACCCGGGGGCCCCTCCCTGGGCTCCAAGCCCCCAGACCCGACCCCGGGAACCCCTCCCTGGGCTCCAAGCCCCCAGTCCCGACCCGGGGGCCCCTCCCGGGAATCCAAGCCCCCAGACCTGACCCCGGGGCCCCTCCCTGGGCTCCAAGCCCCCAGTCCCGACCCCGGGGCCCCTCCCTGGGCTCCAAGCCACCAGACCCGACCCGGGGCCCCTCCCGGGAATCCAAGCCCCAGTCCCGACCCGGGGCCCCTCCGGGAATCCAAGCCCCCAGACCCGACCCGGGAACCCCTCCTTGGGCTCCAAGCCCCCAGTCCCGACCCGGGGGCCCCTCCCTGGGCTCCAAGCCCCCAGACCCGACCCGGGAACCCCTCCCTGGGCTCCAAGCCCCAGTCCCGACCCGGGGGCCCCTCCCGGGAATCCAAGCCCCCAGACCTGACCCCGGGGCCCCTCCCTGGGCTCCAAGCCACCAGACCCGACCCCGGGGCCCCTCCCTGGGCTCCAAGCCCCCAGTCCCGACCCGGGGGCCCCTCCCGGGAATCCAAGCCCCCAGACCCGACCCCGGGAACCCCTCCTTGGGCTCCAAGCCCCCAGTCCCGACCCGGGGGCCCCTCCCGGGTATCCAAGCCCCCAGACCCGACCCCGGGAACCCCTCCTTGGGCTCCAAGCCCCCAGACCCGACCCCGGGGTCCCTCCCTGGGCTCCAAGCCCCCAGTCCCGACCCGGGGGCCCCTCCCGGGAATCCAAGCCCCCAGACCCGACCCCGGGAACCCCTCCTTGGGCTCCAAGCCCCCAGTCCCGACCCCGGGGGCCCCTCCCGGGAATCCAAGCCCCCAGACCCGACCCGGGGGCCCCTCCCGGGAATCCAAGCCCCCAGACCCGACCCCTGGGCTCCAAGCCCCCAGTCCCGACCCCGGGGCCCCTCCCTGGGCTCCAAGCCCCCAGACCCGACCCCTGGGCTCCAAGCCCCCAGACCCGACCCCGGGGCCTCTCCCTGGGATCCAAGCCTCCACACCTGGCCTGTGGTAGACCCAGGGGGCCCCACCAGTAACCTTACAACCACGTGGGGCCCCTTGCCTTAACCCTAAAACCACGGGGGGCCCCTTACCTAACCCTAACCATGGGGGCCCCTTGCCCTAACCCTAACCTGCTCGGGCCCCTTGCCTAACCCTAACCATGGGGGCCCCTTGCCCTAACCCTAACCTGCTCGGGCCCCTTGCCTAACCCTAACCGCGTGGGTCCCTTGCCCTAACCCTAACCCTGCTAGGGCCCCTTACCTAACCCTAACCTGCGTGGGCCCCTTGCCCTAACCCTAACCTGCGTGGGCCCCTTGCCCTAACCCTAACCTGCTTGGGCCCCTTGCCTAACCCTAACCTGCGTGGGCCCCTTGCCCTAACCCTAACCTGCGTGGACCCCTTGCCTAACCCTAAAACCATGTGGAGCCCCTAACCCTAACCCTAACCCTAACCATGGGGGCCC
>NW_026117756.1:7500-10000 GCF_001640805.2 Lates calcarifer
GGCGAGCCACGGATGCCAATCGGTCAGGCAGAGAACCGCAGTTTGGAGGGGACAACCGGGCAACAGAAGGCCGTTCTGAGCTTCACTCGGGGCGGGCAACAATCCCCGGGCATGTCCGGGGCTCAGCTCTGGAGGCCTGTGTTTCCGAAAACTGGGTTTCTGAAATCGTGCGGAAACTTTTCTGTAAACCCGGGGTACGGGAGGGCGCACAGGAGAAGGGGGATAACCACTTCTTCCCTTCCGAGCGTTAGTATGTTCCCCTTCTCCCTGTGCTCACACTTAGTCTCTGGAGAGAGCACAGGGGAGAAGGGGAGCATACTATCGCTCGGAAGGGAAGAAGGGGAAATCTCCCCTTCTCCCTGTGCTCACACTTAGTCTCTGGAGAGAGCACAGGGGAGAAGGGGAGCATACTATCGCTCGGAAGGGAAGAAGGGGAAATCTCCCCTTCTCCCTGTGCTCACACTTAGTCTCTGGAGAGAGCACAGGGGAGAAGGGGAACATACTATCGCTCGGAAGGGAAGAAGGGGAAATCTCCCCTTCTCCCTGTGCTCACACTTAGTCTCTGGAGAGAGCACAGGGGAGAAGGGGAACATACTATCGCTCGGAAGGGAAGAAGGGGAAATCTCCCCTTCTCCCTGTGCTCACACTTAGTCTCTGGAGAGAGCACAGGGGAGAAGGGGAACATACTATCGCTCGGAAGGGAAGAAGGGGAAATCTCCCCTTCTCCCTGTGCTCACACTTAGTCTCTGGAGAGAGCACAGGGGAGAAGGGGAACATACTATCGCTCGGAAGGGAAGAAGGGGAAATCTCCCCTTCTCCCTGTGCTCACACTTAGTCTCTGGAGAGAGCACAGGGGAGAAGGGGAACATACTATCGCTCGGAAGGGAAGAAGGGGAAATCTCCCCTTCTCCCTGTGCTCACACTTAGTCTCTGGAGAGAGCACAGGGGAGAAGGGGAACATACTATCGCTCGGAAGGGAAGAAGGGGAAATCTCCCCTTCTCCCTGTGCTCACACTTAGTCTCTGGAGAGGGGGGCATCCCAGGAGGAGGCCCTGGACCCCAGGTGGCTCCCTGGGGCCCCTCCCTGGGCTCCAAGCCCCCAGACCCGACCCCGGGAACCCCTCCCTGGGCTCCAAGCCCCCAGTCCCGACCCGGGGGCCCCTCCCTGGGCTCCAAGCCCCCAGACCCGACCCCGGGAACCCCTCCCTGGGCTCCAAGCCCCCAGACCCGACCCCGGGAACCCCTCCCTGGGCTCCAAGCCCCCAGTCCCGACCCGGGGGCCCCTCCCGGGAATCCAAGCCCCCAGACCCGACCCGGGGGCCCCTCCCGGGAATCCAAGCCCCCAGACCTGACCCCGGGGCCCCTCCCTGGGCTCCAAGCCCCCAGACCCGACCCCGGGAACCCCTCCCTGGGCTCCAAGCCCCCAGTCCCGACCCGGGGGCCCCTCCCTGGGCTCCAAGCCCCCAGACCCGACCCCGGGAACCCCTCCCTGGGCTCCAAGCCCCCAGTCCCGACCCGGGGGCCCCTCCCGGGAATCCAAGCCCCCAGACCTGACCCCGGGGCCCCTCCCTGGGCTCCAAGCCCCCAGTCCCGACCCCGGGGCCCCTCCCTGGGCTCCAAGCCACCAGACCCGACCCGGGGGCCCCTCCCGGGAATCCAAGCCCCCAGTCCCGACCCGGGGGCCCCTCCCGGGAATCCAAGCCCCCAGACCCGACCCCGGGAACCCCTCCTTGGGCTCCAAGCCCCCAGTCCCGACCCGGGGGCCCCTCCCTGGGCTCCAAGCCCCCAGACCCGACCCCGGGAACCCCTCCCTGGGCTCCAAGCCCCCAGTCCCGACCCGGGGGCCCCTCCCGGGAATCCAAGCCCCCAGACCTGACCCCGGGGCCCCTCCCTGGGCTCCAAGCCACCAGACCCGACCCCGGGGCCCCTCCCTGGGCTCCAAGCCCCCAGTCCCGACCCGGGGGCCCCTCCCGGGAATCCAAGCCCCCAGACCCGACCCCGGGAACCCCTCCTTGGGCTCCAAGCCCCCAGTCCCGACCCGGGGGCCCCTCCCGGGTATCCAAGCCCCCAGACCCGACCCCGGGAACCCCTCCTTGGGCTCCAAGCCCCCAGACCCGACCCCGGGGTCCCTCCCTGGGCTCCAAGCCCCCAGTCCCGACCCGGGGGCCCCTCCCGGGAATCCAAGCCCCCAGACCCGACCCCGGGAACCCCTCCTTGGGCTCCAAGCCCCCAGTCCCGACCCCGGGGGCCCCTCCCGGGAATCCAAGCCCCCAGACCCGACCCGGGGGCCCCTCCCGGGAATCCAAGCCCCCAGACCCGACCCCTGGGCTCCAAGCCCCCAGTCCCGACCCCGGGGCCCCTCCCTGGGCTCCAAGCCCCCAGACCCGACCCCTGGGCTCCAAGCCCCCAGACCCGACCCCGGGGCCTCTCCCTGGGATCCAAGCCTCCACACCTGGCCTGTGGTAGACCCAGGGGGCCCCACCAGTAACCTTACAACCAC
>NW_026117758.1:0-102734 GCF_001640805.2 Lates calcarifer
CAATCAACTCCTCTTCCCCTCCCCCCTCAGACACACACAGACACACACACACAGAGACCCCTTCCAAAAACCCATCAAAGAGTAATACAATGGCTCCATCTGTAGGATAAAGTAGAGAGTCGCAACAGGAAGTTACCCCAAAATCTGAGGTTTCAAACAGGAAGTTGGGTTTCCGAACTTTGACGGGCCAGAACCGGCACACGCTTCGACCAAAACTCACAATTTTCGGAGCCAGTCTTCCAAAAATCCTTAAGTCTGTCCTGACAACATTTGAAGTGAATCTGGTCACCCGTCTAGAAACTGGACATCACACTATAAAATATGTCATTTCCTGCTATAAATAGGTGGTGCTACAACAATTGTATGAATATTGACATATGGATGTGTGCAGATAGGTACCATTAACAATCCTGTAAAGTTTGATGCAGTTTGGACAAAGTATGGCCGAAATATAGCAAATTTAAAGCAACTTCCTGTTTTGTGGCGAGTGAATCGAACTTTCAGGGCCATAACTTCCACGCCCTTCCAATGAAAAGTCCGAAACTTTTGCAATTTAACTTCGGTCTATGTCTTAAGAACAAATTATCAAATTTTGAAGTCAATCGGATAATGCGTCTAGGACTAGTTCGCGTTCAAGCGACCCCTGGAAATGGCCAAAAACACACAATTTTTTCACCTTCCGGTCAAAATAAAAAATACTTTCTGTTGGGTTTAGAATATGGCTCCAAGAGACTTTTTGGTGCGTCATGGGATGTTACATATGTGTGCAGATTTTTCAGATTTTTAGGCGCAACGGGCTTGAGGGGCTGTTCCGTTTAAAAATGTAGGTGGCGCTAACCGAGGCCATTTTGCCACACCCATGCTCAAGACCCCTAAATTATTAAATTTTCGCCCGTGCCCTGACGCGTCTGCAAATTTTCAGGAGTTTTGACGCATGTTAAAGGCCCTCAAAAAGGCGATCAAAGAGGCGGAAAAAGAAGAAAAAAAATAATAATAATAATAATTAAAGCTGCGAGCAGCGTTGAACGGGCCCTCGCACCCGGACGCCCGTCGGGGGAGCGGCGACCGCGGGACCCCGGCAACCGCGGGGGTCAACGCAGGTCGCAGGGCACACGCTGGCGTAACAGTTCACACTTCCGAGATGTAAAAATTTTAAATAAAAGCTTTTATGCTAATTATTTTCTGTGATAATATTTTTCAGAGCTCATCATCTGTGACAGCTCTTGGCTCTCCTGACTGTAACCTCTCTGTGGCAGCTTCTCACAGACTCAATCAACTCCTCTTCCCCTCCCCCCTCAAACACAAACACAAACACAAACACACAACACACACACAGATACCCCCTCCCAAAAGGAGATAAAACTCAGTTTTAACTTGAGTTTACAAGCTTTGAGCTTTGAGCAAAAGCATTTTTTTCAAGTTCTGTTATTGGGTGCATATATAAATCATTTATGCTTAAACAAGGCTTATAATGAAGTTATTTGAACAGTGAATATCTCATCTGCCTAAAGTCAGGGCGAAGCCACTAACCAGCTGTAGGGATGGGTATCATTAGGATTTTATCTTTATCCATACAGACCCCTATCAGTCCAGCTCAGACTGTTACTGGTTTAAGAGAGTGAAGTTTATAGCAATTTGCAAAATTTGGAGATTAGTGACAAACTAACCAGTTAGACTACATACAGACAAGCTTTCATTTTAGCTGTTAGTAACAGTTTGCCATGAGCTTAACCAGCGTGCTGTGCTTCGTGTTAAACATGTCATGAGACTGTGGACAACGTTTGAGCCAGCTTTGACATCTGCAGATATGAGTTTCTGAAGAGGGGCCTGCTGAGGTTAGATGTGCTGAATAATATCCATTTTCATATCAGAAAAAACACTGCATTAAACATTGTCTTAGCTCACTGAGCTGAGGTCAACAGGTAATATAACCAACCTGTGAGGTGGCTCACCCCCGTAAGATAAACACATAAATGATCCCTGATAGAACCGATAATTAAAGGCACATCAGTGACAGGGAATGCTATTAAAACTAAACTATAAACTGGTGACATTAACTGCAAAAGAAGATTTTTATTGATACATTTCAGGTAGAATTTAGTTTTCAATAAGGAAAATGCTGTAAGAAACCTGAATTTGTTGCAACAAATTTAAAATAAAAGCTTTTATGCTAATTATTTTCTGTGATAATATTTTTCAGAGCTCATCATCTGTGACAGCTCTTGGCTCTCCTGACTGTAACCTCCCTGTGGCAGCTTCTCACAGACTCAATCAACTCCTCTTCCCCTCCCCCCTCAAACACACACACACAGACACACACACACAGAGACCCCCTTCCAAAAACCCATCAAAGAGTAATACAATGGCTCCATCTGTAGGATAAAGTAGAGAGTCGCAACAGGAAGTTACCCCAAAATCTGAGGTTTCAAACAGGAAGTTGGGTTTCCGAACTTTGACGGGCCAGAACCGGCACACGCTTCGACCCAAACTCACAATTTTCGGAGGACTTCTTCCAAAAATTGTCAAGGAGGGGCTGACAACATTTGAAGTGAATCTGGTCACCCGTCTAGAAACTGGACATCACACTATAAAATATGTCATTTCCTGCTATAAATAGGTGGCGCTACAACAATTGTATGAATATTGACATATGGATGTGTGCAGATAGGTACCATTAACAATCCTGTAAAGTTTGATGCAGTTTGGACAAAGTATGGCCGAAATATAGCAAAAATAAAGCAACTTCCTGTTTCGTGGCGAGTAATCGAACTTTGAGGGGCCATAACTTCCACGCCCTTCAACAAAAACTCAAAATCTGCCGCAATTTAACATCGTCTATGTCTTAAGAACATACTATTAAGTTTTGAAGTCAATGGGATAATGCGTCTAGGACTAGTTCGCGTTCAAGCGACCCCTGGAAATGGCCAAAAACACACAATTTTTTCACCTTCCGGTCAAAATAAAAATACTTTCTGTTGGGTTTAGAATATGGCTCCAAGAGACTTTTTGGTGCGTCATGGGATGTTACATATGTGTGCAGATTTTCAGATTTTTAGGCGCAACGGGCTTGAGGGGCTGTTCCGTTTAAAAATGTAGGTGGCGCTACCGAGGGCATTTTACCACGCCCATGCTCAAGACCCCTAAATTATTAAATTTTTCGCCGTGCCTGACGCGTCTGCAAATTTTGGTAAGTTTTCACGCATGTTAAGGCCCTCAAAAAGCCGATCTAAGAGGCGGAAAAAGAAGAAAAAAAATAATAATAATAATAATAATAATAATAATAATAATAAACAGACCGAAAACAAGAGGGTCCTTGCAACTCGTTGCATGGCCCGTTGGGCCCACGCAACTCGTTGCTCGGGCCCTAATTAAAGCTGCGAGCAGCGTTGAACGGGCCCTCGCACCCGGCGTCCGTCGGGGGAGCGGCGACCGCGGGACCCCGGCAACCGCGGGGTCAACGCAGGTCGCAGGGCACACGCTGGCGTAACAGTTCACACTTCCCAGATGTAAAAATTTTAAATAAAAGCTTTTATGCTAATTATTTTCTGTGATAATATTATTCAGAGCTCATCATCTGTGACAGATCATGGCTCTATTGACTGTAACCTCCCTGTGGCAGCTTCTCACAGACACAATCAACTCCTCTTCCCCTCCCCCCTCAGACACACACAGACACACACACACAGAGACCCCCTTCCAAAAACCCATCAAAGAGTAATACAATGGCTCCATCTGTAGGATAAAGTAGAGAGTCGCAACAGGAAGTTACCCCAAAATCTGAGGTTTCAAACAGGAAGTTGGGTTTCCGAACTTTGACGGGCCAGAACCGGCACACGCTTCGACCCAAACTCACAATTTTCGGAGCCAGTCTTCCAAAAATCCTTAAGTCTGTCCTGACAACATTTGAAGTGAATCTGGTCACCCGTCTAGAAACTGGACATCACACTATAAAATATGTCATTTCCTGCTATAAATAGGTGGTGCTACAACAATTGTATGAATATTGACATATGGATGTGTGCAGATAGGTACCATTAACAATCCTGTAAAGTTTGATGCAGTTTGGACAAAGTATGGCCGAAATATAGCAAATTTAAAGCAACTTCCTGTTTTGTGGCGAGTGATCGAACTTTGAGGGGCCATAACTTCCACGCCCTTCAATGAAAAGTCCGAAACTTTTGCAATTTAACTTCGTCTATGTCTTAAGAACAAATTATCAAATTTTGAAGTCAATCGGATAATGCGTCTAGGACTAGTTCGCGTTCAAGCGACCCCTGGAAATGGCCAAAAACACACAATTTTTTCACCTTCCGGTCAAAATAAAAATACTTTCTGTTGGGTTTAGAATATGGCTCCAAGAGACTTTTTGGTGCGTCATGGGATGTTACATATGTGTGCAGATTTTCAGATTTTTAGGCGCAACGGGCTTGAGGGGCTGTTCCGTTAAAAATGTAGGTGGCGCTACCGAGGCCATTTTGCCACACCCATGCTCAAGACCCCTAAATTCTTAAATTTTTCGCCGTGCCTGACGCGTCTGCAAATTTTCAGGAGTTTTGACGCATTTTAAGGCCCTCAAAAAGGCGATCAAAGAGGCGGAAAAAGAAGAAAAAAAATAATAATAATAATAATTAAAGCTGCGAGCAGCGTTGAACGGGCCCTCGCACCCGGCGCCCGTCGGGGGAGCGGCGACCGCGGGACCCCGGCAACCGCGGGGTCAACGCAGGTCGCAGGGCACACGCTGGCGTAACAGTTCACACTTCCGAGATGTAAAAATTTTAAATAAAAGCTTTTATGCTAATTATTTTCTGTGATAATATTTTTCAGAGCTCATCATCTGTGACAGCTCTTGGCTCTCCTGACTGTAACCTCTCTGTGGCAGCTTCTCACAGACTCAATCAACTCCTCTTCCCCTCCCCCCTCAAACACAAACACAAACACAAACACACACACACACACACAGATACCCCCTCCCAAAAGGAGATAAAACTCAGTTTTAACTTGAGTTTACAAGCTTTGAGCTTTGAGCAAAAGCATTTTTTTGCAAGTTCTGTTATTGGGTGCATATATAAATCATTTATGCTTAAACAAGGGTTATAATGAAGTTATTTGAACAGTGAATATCTCATCTGCCTAAAGTCAGGGCGAAGCCACTAACCAGCTGTAGGGATGGGTATCATTAGGATTTTATCTTTATCCATACAGACCCCTATCAGTCCAGCTCAGACTGTTACTGGTTTAAGAGAGTGAAGTTTATAGCAATTTGCAAAATTTGGAGATTAGTGACAAACTAACCAGTTAGACTACATACAGACAAGCTTTCATTTTAGCTGTTAGTAACAGTTTGCCATGAGCTTAACCAGCGTGCTGTGCTTCGTGTTAAACATGTCATGAGACTGTGGACAACGTTTGAGCCAGCTTTGACATCTGCAGATATGAGTTTCTGAAGAGGGGCCTGCTGAGGTTAGATGTGCTGAATAATATCCATTTTCATATCAGAAAAAACACTGCATTAAACATTGTCTTAGCTCACTGAGCTGAGGTCAACAGGTAATATAACCAACCTGTGAGGTGGCTCACCCCCGTAAGATAAACACATAAATGATCCCTGATAGAACCGATAATTAAAGGCACATCAGTGACAGGGAATGCTATTAAAACTAAACTATAAACTGGTGACATTAACTGCAAAAGAAGATTTTTATTGATACATTTCAGGTAGAATTTAGTTTTCAATAAGGAAAATGCTGTAAGAAACCTGAATTTGTTGCAACAAATTTAAAATAAAAGCTTTTATGCTAATTATTTTCTGTGATAATATTTTTCAGAGCTCATCATCTGTGACAGCTCTTGGCTCTCCTGACTGTAACCTCCCTGTGGCAGCTTCTCACAGACTCAATCAACTCCTCTTCCCCTCCCCCCTCAAACACACACACACAGACACACACACACAGAGACCCCCTTCCAAAAACCCATCAAAGAGTAATACAATGGCTCCATCTGTAGGATAAAGTAGAGAGTCGCAACAGGAAGTTACCCCAAAATCTGAGGTTTCAAACAGGAAGTTGGGTTTCCGAACTTTGACGGGCCAGAACCGGCACACGCTTCGACCCAAACTCACAATTTTCGGAGGACTTCTTCCAAAAATTGTCAAGGAGGGGCTGACAACATTTGAAGTGAATCTGGTCACCCGTCTAGAAACTGGACATCACACTATAAAATATGTCATTTCCTGCTATAAATAGGTGGCGCTACAACAATTGTATGAATATTGACATATGGATGTGTGCAGATAGGTACCATTAACAATCCTGTAAAGTTTGATGCAGTTTGGACAAAGTATGGCCGAAATATAGCAAAAATAAAGCAACTTCCTGTTTCGTGGCGAGTAATCGAACTTTGAGGGGCCATAACTTCCACGCCCTTCAACAAAAACTCAAAATCTGCCGCAATTTAACATCGTCTATGTCTTAAGAACATACTATTAAGTTTTGAAGTCAATGGGATAATGCGTCTAGGACTAGTTCGCGTTCAAGCGACCCCTGGAAATGGCCAAAAACACACAATTTTTTCACCTTCCGGTCAAAATAAAAATACTTTCTGTTGGGTTTAGAATATGGCTCCAAGAGACTTTTTGGTGCGTCATGGGATGTTACATATGTGTGCAGATTTTCAGATTTTTAGGCGCAACGGGCTTGAGGGGCTGTTCCGTTTAAAAATGTAGGTGGCGCTACCGAGGGCATTTTACCACGCCCATGCTCAAGACCCCTAAATTATTAAATTTTTCGCCGTGCCTGACGCGTCTGCAAATTTTGGTAAGTTTTCACGCATGTTAAGGCCCTCAAAAAGCCGATCTAAGAGGCGGAAAAAGAAGAAAAAAAATAATAATAATAATAATTAAAGCTGCGAGCAGCGTTGAACGGGCCCTCGCACCCGGCGCCCGTCGGGGGAGCGGCGACCGCGGGACCCCGGCAACCGCGGGGTCAACGCAGGTCGCAGGGCACACGCTGGCGTAACAGTTCACACTTCCCAGATGTTAAAATTTTAAATAAAAGCTTTTACGCTAATTATTTTCTGTGATAATATTTTTCAGAGCTCATCATCTGTGACAGCTCTTGGCTCTCTTGACTGTAACCTCTCTGTGGCAGCTTCTCACAGACTCAATCAACTCCTCTTCCCCTCCCCCTCAAACACAAACACAAACACACCCACACACACACACACAAACACACAGAGAAATACCCCCTCCCAAAAGGAGATAAAACTCAGTTTTAACTTGAGTTTACAAGCTTTGAGCTTTGAGCAAAAGCATTTTTTTAAGTTCTGTTATTGGGTGCATATATAAATCATTTATGCTTAAACAAGGCTTATAATGAAGTTATTTGAACAGTGAATATCTCATCTGCCTAAAGTCAGGGCGACGCCACTAACCAGCTGTAGGGATGGGTATCATTAGGATTTTATCTTTATCCATACAGACCCCTATCAGTCCAGCTCAGACTGTTACTGGTTTAAGAGAGTGAAGTTTATAGCAATTTGCAAAATTTGGAGATTAGTGACAAACTAACCAGTTAGACTACATACAGACAAGCTTTCATTTTAGCTGTTAGTAACAGTTTGCCATGAGCTTAACCAGCGTGCTGTGCTTCCTGTTAAACATGTCATGAGACTGTGGACAACGCTGAAAATATTACTTTACTAACTACTGGCCAAACAGGCGCTTTGACAAAGAAAAGGTAAAGGCCAGCAGCTTTTACTTTTCAATGCACTTGTCGTCAACTTGAGTGGCTTATATTCAGCTGGTTCACCTCGACGCTGGAGGACCTAGTGAACTTTTCCTGTCGCCGTACACTGAGTAAGACGAAAAAATCAGCTGACCCCGTGTGAAATTTCCTAACTGATCAAAACCAAACTGTAAAGACAGCATCAATCCACGCTCAGCTTTGGTCAAGGGGAGACATATGGTAAGATTACATGAATTCATGTAATCTTCTTTGAGACTACAATTTCAGACTTAACTAAGTCATTCACTAGTGTCTTGGCAGCGTTTATGGGTTCTTTAGACAGGTCTCTAACTGGTTTTCTTTCCAGGGTCATTGAAATCTTTGGCTTCCTACCTCTGCCAGGCTTGTTCTGCACAGTGTGGCTCTCCTTGAATTTCTCGGTGACGCTTCTCATTTGAGTTCTTGACGCTTGGAAATGCTGTGATAACTTTGTATATCCTTCTCCTGCTTCCTGAGCATCGACAATTCTTTTCTTCAAGTCTACAGTGATTTCCTTAGTTTTTGGCATGATGCTTTCTCAAGTGACAGCTCAAATCTTAACTGAAGTTTTTATCCCGCGTGTAAAGCAGCTCTTGGCTCTCCTGACTGTAACCTCTCTGTGGCAGCTTCTCACAGACTCAATCAACTCCTCTTCCCCTCCCCCCTCAAACACAAACACAAACACACACACACACACACACACACACACAGAGACCCCCCTCCAAAAACCCATCAAAGAGTAATACAATGGCTCCATCTATAGGATAAAGTAGAGAGTCGCAACAGGAAGTTACCCCAAAATCTGAGGTTTCAAACAGGAAGTTGGGTTTCCGAACTTTGACGGGCCAGAACCGGCACACGCTTCGACCAAAACTCACAATTTTCTGAGCCAGTCTTCCAAAAATCGTCAAGGAGGGGCTGACAACATTTGAAGTGAATCTGGTCACCCGTCTAGAAACTGGACATCACACTATAAAATATGTCATTTCCTGCTATAAATAGGTGGTGCTACAACAATTGTATGAATATTGACATATGGATGTGTGCAGATAGGTACCATTAACAATCCTGTAAAGTTTGATGCAGTTTGGACAAAGTATGGCCGAAATATAGCAAATATAAAGCAACTTCCTGTTTCGTGGCGAGTAATCGAACTTTGAGGGGCCATAACTTCCACGCCCTTCAATGAAAAGTCCGAAACTTTTGCAATTTAACTTCGTCTATGTCTTAAGAACAAATTATCAAATTTTGAAGTCAATCGGATAATGCGTCTAGGACTAGTTCGCGTTCAAGCGACCCCTGGAAATGGCCAAAAACACACAATTTTTTCACCTTCCGGTCAAAATAAAAATACTTTCTGTTGGGTTTAGAATATGGCTCCAAGAGACTTTTTGGTGCGTCATGGGATGTTACATATGTGTGCAGATTTTCAGATTTTTAGGCGCAACGGGCTTGAGGGGCTGTTCCGTTAAAAATGTAGGTGGCGCTACCGAGGCCATTTTGCCACACCCATGCTCAAGACCCCTAAATTCTTAAATTTTTCGCCGTGCCTGACGCGTCTGCAAATTTTCAGGAGTTTTGACGCATGTTAAGGCCCTCAAAAAGGCGATCAAAGAGGCGGAAAAAGAAGAAAAAAAATAATAATAATAATAATTAAAGCTGCGAGCAGCGTTGAACGGGCCCTCGCACCCGGCGTCCGTCGGGGGAGCGGCGACCGCGGGACCCCGGCAACCGCAGGGTCAACGCAGGTCGCAGGGCACACGCTGGCGTAACAGTTCACACTTCCCAGATGTTAAAATTTTAAATAAAAGCTTTTACTCTAATTATTTTCTGTGATAATATTTTTCAGAGCTCATCATCTGTGACAGCTCTTGGCTCTCCTGACTGTAACCTCTCTGTGGCAGCTTCTCACAGACTCAATCAACTCCTCTTCCCCTCCCCCTCAAACACAAACACACCCACACACACACACACAAACACACAGAGAAATACCCCCTCCCAAAAGGAGATAAAACTCAGTTTTAACTTGAGTTTACAAGCTTTGAGCTTTGAGCAAAAGCATTTTTTTAAGTTCTGTTATTGGGTGCATATATAAATCATTTATGCTTAAACAAGGCTTATAATGAAGTTATTTGAACAGTGAATATCTCATCTGCCTAAAGTCAGGGCGAAGCCACTAACCAGCTGTAGGGATGGGTATCATTAGGATTTTATCTTTATCCATACAGACCCCTATCAGTCCAGCTCAGACTGTTACTGGTTTAAGAGAGTGAAGTTTATAGCAATTTGCAAAATTTGGAGATTAGTGACAAACTAACCAGTTAGACTACATACAGACAAGCTTTCATTTTAGCTGTTAGTAACAGTTTGCCATGAGCTTAACCAGCGTGCTGTGCTTCCTGTTAAACATGTCATGAGACTGTGGACAACGCTGAAAATATTACTTTACTAACTACTGGCCAAACAGGCGCTTTGACAAAGAAAAGGTAAAGGCCAGCAGCTTTTACTTTTCAATGCACTTGTCGTCAACTTGAGTGGCTTATATTCAGCTGGTTCACCTCGACGCTGGAGGACCTAGTGAACTTTTCCTGTCGCCGTACACTGAGTAAGACGAAAAAATCAGCTGACCCCGTGTGAAATTTCCTAACTGATCAAAACCAAACTGTAAAGACAGCATCAATCCACGCTCAGCTTTGGTCAAGGGGAGACATATGGGAGAAGATGAGTAGAGAGATGGAAAGAAACAGAAAGGGTGATGGAGAAAGATTACATGAATTCAAAATAACCTACAATTCCTTAAAATTAATTTGAAGCCAGTTTAATTTTTTGAGCCAGCTTTGACATCTGCAGATATGAGTTTCTGAAGAGGGGCCTGCTGAGGTTAGATGTGCTGAATAATATCCATTTTCATATCAGAAAAAACACTGCATTAAACATTGTCTTAGCTCACTGAGCTGAGGTCAACAGGTAATATAACCAACCTGTGAGGTGGCTCACCCCCGTAAGATAAACACATAAATGATCCCTGATAGAACCGATAATTAAAGGCACATCAGTGACAGGGAATGCTATTAAAACTAAACTATAAACTGGTGACATTAACTGCAAAAGAAGATTTTTATTGATACATTTCAGGTAGAATTTAGTTTTCAATAAGGAAAATGCTGTAAGAAACCTGAATTTGTTGCAACAAATTTAAAATAAAAGCTTTTATGCTAATTATTTTCTGTGATAATATTTTTCAGAACTCATCATCTGTGACAGCTCATGGCTCTCCTGACTGTAACCTCCCTGTGGCAGCTTCTCACAGACTCAATCAACTCCTCTTCCCCTCCCCCCTCAAACACACACACACAGACACACACACACAGAGACCCCCTTCCAAAAACCCATCAAAGAGTAATACAATGGCTCCATCTGTAGGATAAAGTAGAGAGTCGCAACAGGAAGTTACCCCAAAATCTGAGGTTTCAAACAGGAAGTTGGGTTTCCGAACTTTGACGGGCCAGAACCGGCACACGCTTCGACCCAAACTCACAATTTTCGGAGCCAGTCTTCCAAAAATTGTCAAGGAGGGGCTGACAACATTTGAAGTGAATCTGGTCACCCGTCTAGAAACTGGACATCACACTATAAAATATGTCATTTCCTGCTATAAATAGGTGGCGCTACAACAATTGTATGAATATTGACATATGGATGTGTGCAGATAGGTACCATTAACAATCCTGTAAAGTTTGATGCAGTTTGGACAAAGTATGGCCGAAATATAGCAAAAATAAAGCAACTTCCTGTTTCGTGGCGAGTAATCGAACTTTGAGGGGCCATAACTTCCACGCCCTTCAACAAAAACTCAAAATCTGCCGCAATTTAACATCGTCTATGTCTTAAGAACATACTATTAAGTTTTGAAGTCAATGGGATAATGCGTCTAGGACTAGTTCGCGTTCAAGCGACCCCTGGAAATGGCCAAAAACACACAATTTTTTCACCTTCCGGTCAAAATAAAAATACTTTCTGTTGGGTTTAGAATATGGCTCCAAGAGACTTTTTGGTGCGTCATGGGATGTTACATATGTGTGCAGATTTTCAGATTTTTAGGCGCAACGGGCTTGAGGGGCTGTTCCGTTTAAAAATGTAGGTGGCGCTACCGAGGGCATTTTACCACGCCCATGCTCAAGACCCCTAAATTATTAAATTTTTCGCCGTGCCTGACGCGTCTGCAAATTTTGGTAAGTTTTCACGCATGTTAAGGCCCTCAAAAAGCCGATCTAAGAGGCGGAAAAAGAAGAAAAAAAATAATAATAATAATAATAATAATAATAATAATAATAATAAACAGACCGAAAACAAGAGGGTCCTTGCAACTCGTTGCATGGCCCCGTTGGGCCCACGCAACTCGTTGCTCGGGCCCTAATAATAATAAACCGAACGAAAACAAGAGGGTCCTTGCAACTCGTTGCATGGCCCCGTTGGGCCCACGCAACTCGTTGCTCGGGCCCTAATAATAATAATAATAATAATAATAAACAGACCGAAAACAAGAGGGTCCTTGCAACTCGTTGCATGGCCCCGTTGGGCCCACGCAACTCGTTGCTCGGGCCCTAATAATAATAAACCGAACGAAAACAAGAGGGTCCTTGCAACTCGTTGCATGGCCCCGTTGGGCCCACGCAACTCGTTGCTCGGGCCCTAATAATAATAAACCGAACGAAAACAAGAGGGTCCTTGCAACTCGTTGCATGGCCCCGTTGGGCCCACGCAACTCGTTGCTCGGGCCCTAATAATAAACCGAACGAAAACAAGAGGGTCCTTGCAACTCGTTGCATGGCCCCGTTGGGCCCACGCAACTCGTTGCTCGGGCCCTAACTAGCTCCATCTTGACTAGACGCCACGTAAAGATTCTCACTGTACATGAATACATCAGTAATAATAAACCAATATTATATATAATAACATTGATGTTTTGAATGCTGAACTTTTACTTGTGATAGAGCACTCTAAAATGATGGTATTGTTATTATCCATCACCATCATGTACTTTAAGTTGTTGGAAGATGAACTGTACAAAACAGTAATCATGCTTTAGTCACCAGGAGCAGATTCTCCAGGAAAACAAATTAAATGTGTTGGCAGTGAGCAGTTTCAGACATGTTCTGTTTGAACATTTTGTGTTGGCAGTAAACAGTGAACAACAATCTGAAAACCATTATGTTGCCTAAAAAATGTCTTTGCTAAATGTGTTGTATGGCCAGGGTTACATAATAATTGTTCCTTTTTTTTTTTGCAAATCAGGAAAAATAATATTATCTGGATAATTTCAACCTAATTCACTGTATTCTGAGAAGTATTCTAATAATAATAATCTAACAATATTACTGTTTGAAATGTCCCATGAGTTGGACATTTAGACAACTTATCATTTTTAACTTTTTCAATAATTTTCAGATTTGGCCATGAATATGTAAAAACTGTTATTTTACGTGGTGATATTTTAATTGTCTCCTCACCTCTTTCTCTTTTATCGTCTTGGACTGTTCAGCTATGTCTCGGCGGGTGGTCCAGGTCCAGCCGGAGGGCAGGGTTCATGAGGCTAGTCAGTGGAGCACTGGCCTGTGTGAGTGCCATAAAGACATAGGGGATTGTAAGTACACAGAATAACACAAATGGTTTGTGGACTTACACTATATGTGACTATCAGTGCTGAATCACAGCAATAAAGTGCATGTTCTGAAATGTTGGTGTTGTTAAGTAGCTGTACTCTGAGTTGACCTACTGTATATATGTGTGTGTTCAGGCTGCTTTGCCCTGTGCTGCCTCCCAGTGTTTACCTGTAAAGTGACCAGTGCAGTTGGTGCTTGTCCCTGCCTGCCTCTGCTGGACTGTATCGGCTGTGTACCGCCGGCCTCTCTCGCCATGAGGGCATCTGTCAGAGAACGATATGGCATACAGGTAAATACATCACTAGTTGCTGCATGTAGTTCTCAGCTGGATTGTTAGACATTGTTCCTGTAAAGATAAAAATTTCAAATGCCACTTTACAATTACATTTACTTCCATTGTTCTGGGATGGTGGCAGAGGTCTTGGGGGCAGACATAACAAAACTTCAACAACTAAAAGTGCATCTGTGTGGTTTGATACAGATGCACTTTTATGCACTTTTATATGGGTGAGAGGGAAAACAGAGAGTGGTGATCTATGAACTCTACTGTCTGGCTGAACAGCATTATTTCAAAGGATATCACCTCATCTGATGGAACGTGTTGCTTAAAGGAGGCCAAGTCCGGTTCAAATTATGGCTGATTTGAACCTCAAACTGGTTGTAGATTAGTTGAAAGGGTTTTAGGGAGATTCCTGATTTACTGCCTGAATGCATTTCTGTGAGGTTACACTTTGCTGAAAAATGGCTCCATATTGTTATTTTCATCTTTTCTGTCTGTTTCTCATTCAGTGTGACATACATACATGACACACATAAGTAGTCAACTGATTGATCTGTTTAGTGTGGGCAGAAAAGGTGATCCTCCTAACATGTTCAAAAATGGTTCAAGACTGAGTTGAAATCTTTTGACGTCTGAAAGTTTTTGTAATTTGGGTGAACAGATCCTTTAATATAAAACACAGAGAGGACAGTATGTCTTTACAAATGGTTACAGGCTTTGGATTTCTTGTAAAAAAAAAACAAAACATTGACCTCCATTGTTTTTCTTTACATTGATTCCAGTGGGAAACACGACAGCTGTTTACACTAAGATTGTCACTGTCCTCAAACAAAGCCAGTGGTGTGATATCATTTCAACAGGTACCACTACACTGCAATTACAACAATCGTTTAAAAATCCTTGACAGATAACTTGACAGCTTATGTCAGGTAGCTCTGACCATTCTTTGTCAGTGCTGTGAGGAAGAAATGAAGCAGCCGTACGTTTCTCTGAGACGTTTTCCTTTCTGGGGCAGATATGCAAGAGTTAAATTTGTGATTAAATTCTTCCAGTCAAGTGGAGTGGCCCCTGTAGTTGTGATGTCGTGATAAACACCGGCTCAAACAATGCAGCTGATTGCTTTCACTCGCACCCACACCGTGTCCCCAGCTCAATTACACAGAGCTGCTGGAGCTTTGAATAATCATGACTGCTGCTGAGGAGATGGAGACATTTCAGTGATGAAACACAATAACAGCACACAGGGGAAATACTTGCAACATCGGTACGTGACAGTAATGACTGTTTATTACTTTAGCAATGTTTTGAGTCTATGTAGTAACATCAGATAAACCTTAGATATATGGTGAGGATGTAGTGAAATCAGGACATGTTTATTAAATTAACAAATCTGGCCTACAACTATAAATATCTTAATGAATAAACAACAAACTGTTAGTGCCTTTAAGATACAGCAAGCTGCTCAGGCTTCCCACCCACTGCTTCACTGCTGTGCTGTTTGTCCACAGTGAGCACCCATACACCTGCTTGCACGACCACAGATCTCAACAGACATCAGGTCTCCGTCACTGATGAGTGCACATCGCAAAATACCGAACAGATGTTGCACATGTAACAGCACATGGCAGGGTCAAAGTGTAAGTTTGACGTTGGATAAAGATTTCTGGGACAGTGGAGAGAAAGAGAGATAAGGCAGGGGGTGGGAGTGGTTGGAGGCCAGGCAGGCAGAAGCTGGAGCGCTGCCATCGGAGAGGAGGAGGTGGTTGGTAATGTTGGCTTCTCTGGAGGTGGAGTGGGCAGTGGATCGCTGTCAATACTGCAGAGCATGAGCTAGGGAAGGTGCCAGAAGTTCTTATGAAAACAAGTCCCAGCATGTAGGTTGTTTGGTAAAGCATGGCAACAATTCTCTCATGGGTGGACGGAGACAATACAACAGTGTGTATCATGAGAATAAAACTGTTGACAGACACACTACCTTCAGCAATTTGGATATGCATTAAAACTTCTGGATCATCTCTCTGTGCATACTCTGTTGTTCCTGTGTACACTACTACATTATCCTGTCTTAATTTTCTGAAAGTAATTGTGTCTTTAGTTGAGCAGTACTACCAACATGGTTTTAATTTGGTTGGACAAAGTAGCCTATTGGTAAAAACTAAAAACACTCCCATTGGCTGTAACAAATGTTAACATGTTAAACTAAGATGGTGAACACTGAAAACATTACACCTAAACATTAGTGTGTTAGCAATGTCAGTGTGAGTATTTTAGTAGACTGATGTTAGCATTTAGCGCATGCTGTATTTGCACAATGTCAGCAGGTAGAACTGGCAAAACACCTTTTGTTCTGACTTGGGAGTGTTTACATATTGTTAGCCTTAGTGCTAACCTTGCAGTCACACCAAATAAAAAGCCTAAATTACCTAGTTTTGTTGCATTACAGATACAGTGTATAGCTTCTATGAAATGAGCTGAATTGATTGTGCTACCAATGGTGCATTTGCAGACATTCTGTATTTTTTTATTTTATTTTTTTTTTACATTTTTTGGGGGTGTCAAAAATTCTTTTTTACTTTGTATCCTTTGTATGCCTTGTAGTTTCCTTTAGCACTCACACCTGTAAGGGTGTCTCGAAACTCAAATTGGACAGACAAATCATTCCAACATATCAATGCAAACTAGTAGGCTAGTTAAGATGTTATATTTTTCTCTGTTTATGCGTATTGTACAGGAAAATTCAAATCATGAAGGTTGTGTGTTGCATTCAGATCTCCAGACCTGTAAAGATGTTGGTTGGCGAAGTGATAATCTTGGTTAATGTCACCCTCCCACACTGAATTCACAGGGGAGGCAGCACAATGGAGACAAAGTGTGGTACTGTTGCTCAAGAAAGACAAGCGTGTAAATCTTAACCTGTTTGTTGTTTTTGCTCTTATGAGTCTACCTGCTAGCACTTATAACACAGTTATATTGGAATCAAAAGTTGAATTCAGATCCATGGACCTGTAAAGATGATTGTGCGTGGAGAATTATTGTACTTGGTTATGTCCATGTTCCACATTGAATTTACAGTGAGGCTGTATGATTTTACAGGTCGCATGTTTCTTGATTGTCACGAATGCATTCTGATCAAGCCAAACTTAAGGCTGGTTTTCTTTTGAGAAGTTGACATTATGTAAGTAGAATGTTTTGGACTCAGCAGCGATGACAATACAAGTAATAGTAAGCAATGAAAACTGACATTCTCTCTTCATTTGGCTCTAAGTTGCGGTGCTGACTCAGCATATGAAATCACATGCACAGGCTGCACATGGAACAAGCAGCACCTGCCTTCTTACCGTGTCTCTCAGACTTTATTGATTTATCAAATCTCACCCACCAACATTTCCATCTTGACTTTACTGACATGCTCTTCATCGTGGTTGCTGTTGCCAAGAGCACAGACTTGACTGCAAGAAACTCTCAGAGGGAGAATATAACTGAAACAGAAGAGCACGATTATTACTGTTACACTGACAAATACACTGTCAGCTAACTTCTAGAAACTGTATGTTACCATACATGAATACTTTTTGCACTTTGGTTATTGCCATATTTACTTAATTTGTAAATAAGTAAGCAGGAAAAAACTATGAAATTAAAAAAAAAAAAGTTTACTGTCAAATAGTGGAACTAACTTCAAGTATTACAGTTGGTTAGAAAGGATGTGAGTAGAGGCTGATAACACAGTACGACAGGCACATGAAACACTGAAGTGCAGCATTGTATAGCAGCAGAAATGTCTTTTTTTGCACCTAAATGCAAATCTTCACCTTTTGTTCGAGCCTCCCACCTGTGTTCAGGCTTCTCTCTGTGTGTCTTACAGGGGAGTGTGTGGAGCGACTGCCTATACGGCTGCTGCTGCTATCCTCTATCTTGGCTCCAGATCTCCAGAGAGCTGAAGAGAAGAGCAGCATCCCACGCCTCCACCTCCTCCTCACCAGCCAGATACACCGCCCTGACCTCCCTGCAGGGGGCGCACTTGGTCTAGACACATCCATTTCTTCTGGCCTGACCCACCACCAGTCCTCCAGAGCACATGAGTTGATTTAATCACACTTCCTCTGGTCTGCAGCCACTCCCTGTTACCTCTGATAATTCAGCAGGGACACAATGTGTCCTGCAGAGAGGAAAGTTCAGTTTGTCCAAAGATGAAGTGAAAGAACTGTGATAAAAGTCATTTTCATGTTAGCTTGGGTCACCAATCATCTTATTAGATCATACTCCTTCAGTGGGGGAAAATAAGTTCATTTACTCAAGTACTGTGCTTAAGTACAGTTTTGAGATGCTTGCACTTTACTCAACAATTTCTACTACTATTTACTGATTACCTTTCATATTAAGATTTTACACAACAAACAAATAAAGTACAAGTTACTGTTAGCTGCTGTTTTATTCAAATAACAGTTTGTTCCCCAAAAGTTAAAAAAAAAACCTAATATTTCACAAAAAAGCAAAGGTTAAAATATAGTATATGCAGCAAAACATAGCTTCTTCTCCTATTAATCATCTTACAGCGCCTCTGATTTATCTTGTGACCCCATGGAGGGAGTCCATCTCCAGGCTGAGAATGACTGGATCAATCCAGCTAAATGAAACTAAAATGCCATGAATAAAAATATCAGTCACTGGAGCCATTTGGCTTCAGAGTTAGTTCAAGTTATTTTACCTTTTTCTTTAAGTGCATTTATCTGATAGTACTTTTTCAGTAGGATTATCAATGCAGGACTTCTTACAGTATTCTGTATCATTCTTCAAGTAGTGTACTGGAGAGAAAATGTTACTTGCTGCTCTACTAAAAAAAAGTTTAGCTGGCGGTTTTCAGAGGTCATTACTGAGATCTTTTAGACTCCAATGAGGCACTGTGACAGACAAGTGAAGGACATGGAGACAAAACATGACAATCCCAAAAGTTAGAGTAAATTACTTGCAATAAAGATGTTTGTTTGACACATCTAATTAAGCAATCTAATCTTCCTTTTCACAACTGTCACTTTATCTTCTTTTACCTCAGCTTCTTGGAAAAAGAAAGGGGAGGGAATCAGAACACAGAAAACATTCATTTCTTTTAAACAAACTGACTTGTTGAATCATTGGCAGACGGAGTCCAACAAACACAGGTTTTGCAACAGATGTTACTATTTAACACTTAACATCATTTCAAAATATTACGAGAAACTGTAAACTACCAAAAAGCTTGGCTTTCCAGGACTCAAGCCGCTTTCGCATTTTGAAACACATAACTGTTTTTTTTTTTTTTTTTTTTGATCATTTAAGTGACAAAGTAATAGTTTTTATACTTTTTGTACATTTTGTATTAGGATGAACCACTAAGACATTTGCCACAAACCAATGACGTGACCTGCTACCTCCTAACAATCAAACATCTCTTGGCGCAACTTCTCTTACTCAAGTCAGAAATATTCCATCTTTACTTGTGCTATTATTCCATTTCCTGCTCCAATCCTTCCAGCTGGTGTGGGGCTTCAGATGGGCCTCACGGTTATGATACAAAAATCCAAATATTTTGTGTTGAATTGTTTGGTTGAATTGACATCAATTCTGATCTGAAAACAGTAAGGAAATGTGAATCCAAGGAAGGATGGCAAAGTCAACAAGTTGCGAATGTGACGACGACTGTTCTAACATTCAAACAAAAGCACAGAGCCACGTGTCACTGAGGCGAAGAGGATGAACACTGTGGGACATTCTCTTTTGTTCTTATCACATATCTCTATCTAAGAACTGACTAGCGTACTTTAAATATGTGGTCATTAAGTGGCATGATGACGTCTGGGATTTAAAAGGATGCGTGACGGTCAGATAGTCCTGATGTCTGACTGTCAAAGGTATAGATGCGTCAGACTGGACGGACCAGTCAGTGACATGCATCCTGTCTGCTGTCCTGTCTCTATAAGATGCCACACTGCCCTGCACATTCATCAGTCATCCAGGTTTCTGATTTGACCAAACTCTGCTCCCTGTTCCTGGAAAAACAGTAAGGTAAGACAATCCACTTAGTGAGGACTTAGAGCCATGACAGGAATACTGAGATATTGAGAGCATGCAGATCAGCTGTGATCAGCTAAATTAAACCTATATATGTATATGGTTTCTATTTTAAGCTGTGGACATGGTTTAAAAAATACTTATCAGATTTAAAAGATTTTTTAAATGAGAATAGGCTTGGAATGACTTCGAAGCTTCAACTTGAGGTGAAGAATTGCATGATGCCTTCACTGTCCAGGAAATTATGCAACCTGTGGTTTTATGAAACCCTTCGAAAAAACAGAAGCTCTTGCATCTTTCCATCAACCACTGTGTTGCAAATGTAAAAACATAAAAACTTTGGTTCTAATAACATCAGCTATGTCCACTGTGTTAAATCCAGTCATATTGATGACATATTGGACTAAAACATTCCTATATGCTGTAATAATTTGGGACTATGCTCTGATTTTGGTGACTTCTTGCTGTTGGAAGAAAAACATGTCTGCATTTCAGGATCCAAGAAAAAGACATCTCTTTAACACTTCCTGACTGTGCACATTTGAAGTAATCCAGTGGGTTTGAAGGAAGATGTGGAAAAAATTATGCAACCCACAAAAGACTTTAGTATGTGACCTTTTACTTATCTGAAATATATCACTACACTTACAGCTAGAATGATTTTACCAGACGGCGAGGGTCCAACAAAGCTGAACAGCCCATTATATATAAGTTTATTCTTACAGTCATATTTTGACAAGAAAAGCCTTTGTCAGGGTTTAATGTGCTCTCATGGTATTGCGTTTAAATAGCACGCCACCTTTTACATGTCATGTCCACGCATTTTAAGCTCTTTCCGTGTCATTTAACACCACTCATCAAGTGTTTACATGTTTTCTGTTGATTTGTCTTCACAGTTACAGTTTTCTTTGAAATCTTAAGTCATGTCTGATAAGATGGTCGTGACCCAACCCCGGCCCTTCATCACAACCACTGTAACCAACCAATGGACCTCTGGCATCTGTGACTGCCTCCAGGACCTGCCCCAATGTGAGTGCACAGGATTGTTTTAATGCAACTTGACCAGGTATACAGAGTGAGTCCATGTGTTGATCTCTCTCTCTTTTCTCGTGCATGACATTGAAAACATACCGATCATTTAGACTGATCTGGGGTTAGGAATGCCAACAGATTGGCTGATTGGAGATCACTGGGTGGAGCGAAGTATTTGGACATTGCTGTACATGCTCCATTTTGATAATGCAAACTAACTGCATCCACATATTGCAGGATATCAAATCTCAAAACTGAATCTCTGAATTCATCCTACTGCCTTGTTTACATTTTTACTTAGTGCAAAAATAAAACTGTGCGCACACCTTTAAGAGGTTTAAAAGTTCACCAAACAGAATTTGTGTTGTTACTACTCCTGGCGTGACCTGGTTGCCTTTCCACAGGTTGCTTGGCCTTTTGGTGCCTTCCCTGCTTCACCTGTAAGACAGCACACGAGGCCGGGGAGTGTCTATGTCTACCTCTTCTGGATGCTTTTGGACTCATCCCACCCATGACCACAGCCCTTAGGGTGTCAGTACGCCAGAGATATGGGATTGAGGTACGTGCATGATGCTACCTAAACTGCCATTCAATTGTCTATCCATGTGTGTGAATAAAATGCTCTTCAACTGCGTCAGTGTTTACAAGTGTAGTGTTCGCCAGCATAAAAGTCAGTGTTGCCTTCACTGTTTATCTGATCTCTGATGAGTGTTAGACCTGTTTAGCGCTCTGTCACAGTCTGTATTTATGTTCCCAGGAATTAGTATACTCATTAAAGAGAGTTACAGTACACTGTGTTCCTGTGAACACCTTTGTTCTAGCTGATTTGTTTAGGTAGATTCTGACAGTGATTAATGACGGCAGCAAAAAAATCAGCTGTGTTATAGAGCTGTGAGTCTATGCAAATAAATACGTACCCTACATGTATTAGGATCTGGAGGCATTGGTTTTATTCCACGATTGTTGTTCCATCGCTCCAACCCCCTATTACTGTGTCTCCATCCTTGCAGGGTACGATCTGCAACGACTGCGTGTACGCCTGCTTCTGCGGGCCCTGCACCTGGTGTCAGATAGCAAGAGAAATCAAAACAAGGGCAAATCCCATCACCTTCGTCAGCACGGTGGCCTGATGAGAGCAGAGTTTTTATCCCGGGGTCATCATTAGCGAAACAGACGTCAAACAGACGCCTCTCTTCTTTTCATCATGGGCTCTGTCATGGTATTTGGAACCACAGAGGGTTCCGTGGAATGTTGCTGAGCAGCTGATTAAAGATCAGCACATGAGGGTCGAGGGAGAGAGATAAGTGGGCCTCTGTGACGTCCACTAACAGTTATTAATGAGGAGGAGTCTGTGACACTGAGGGGTATACTAGTGTACTGATGATGATTCTGGTTAAACTGCCTTATTATTATCTTAAAATCTGAATTAGGTATATATTTTTATTCTTATACTTCCATCACCACCAGATAATTGTTGTACATGTTCCATTTTATAATGTTTTATAATTGTTTGGTCTCTTTGATCGGTTGTTATCCTTCAGAAGTGTGTGTATATTTATATATGGGCTTATTTTTATATGTATGGATGTATTAATTTTACCATAAGTGTTGCTAGCTTTTGGAGCTAGAGCTAATTTTTGAATTTTT
The DNA here is from genome assembly GCF_001640805.2 of Lates calcarifer. Lineage (NCBI taxonomy): Eukaryota > Metazoa > Chordata > Actinopteri > Centropomidae > Lates > Lates calcarifer. The sequence goes on from NW_026117758.1 coordinate 22,431, forward strand.
GCTAATCTTTGACTAAACACTGGTATATACTATATACTTACCTACACATTATGTATTTACAATATACTATAACTGATAGCTGGAGGCAGTGGAGATGTTTTATTACATCCTGATAATTTATTAACTTTTAGCCTATTTTCCAGTAGCACATACGCCATTTTTCCTTCTGTTTTAATTGCTGGAGCTTTTCATATGCATTCATATTTAAGTATTTTGTATTTAAAACATGGGTACTGTACGTGAGTCCTCTTGAACAGTGCAATAAAACTCAAACCCTGTGTGATAGTAAGCACATTAAATCTCAGTGTGTGCTATCATATGCAAACCACACATGCAAATCTGCCAAAGTTAAATTATGCCTTAGAGCATTAAATGCCAACATTTGCTCGCTGTGATCAACCCAGTGTCCACAAAGACGCTCCAACACCAGGTGAGTGTTCAACAGCTTAAAATACACAATCTAAAACTCTAAAACAGAAAACACTGCAGCACAGAAATTGTATTTGAAGACAGTAGGCTTGATGATCTAGTATATGAACACGTTGAACAGCTGATTATATTAACACCGCCTCCAGGTTCATGTGAAACGCTTGCAAAAATGTTCTGATTAACAGTAAACAACTGTCACTAAGTGTTAGAACATGCCAGATATGTGAGTAAATGGTGTGATTACTGCGATGGGGATTGAAATGAGCCGTATCATGACGCAGAACAATTGAAGGAAGGAAAAGTTCTGGAGTTCTTCAGATATTTGGGCTTGAGGTTGACTTTGAAAAGGTGCAATGAATGTCGAAAGAGTCCCATGAGAAAAATAATACTACGTGTTTGCATTTTCAGGCCTTCCTTATTTGAGTGATTACTATGGCAACAAATGTGTTCATCAACAATCAGCAGCCTCAGCCTCCGACTCTGGTTGCTGTCCACTCTAATCAGTGGAGCACCGGCATCTGCGACTGCTGCAGTGATTTAGATGTTTGTAAGTCTGTTTCTCTGCAGCCACATTTTGTAGTTTTCCACTATGACTGTGTGTTTGCCTTCCTCTGGTGCATGCAAATAGTGACATTTGAGACTTTAAGCTACAGAACCTTGTTCCAGGTTGCTTTGCCTGCTGGTGTTTTCCCTGCTTCACCTGCAGCACCATGTCTACGTTTGGAGAGAACTTCTGTCTCCCCCTGCTGGATATGATGCTCAGCACCCAACCATGCACTCCCCCCGTGTCTATGTCCATGAGAGTTGCTGTGCGCAGCCGCTATGGAATCCAGGTGAGTTTAGAAAAACTTTCTGAAGTTTTTTTTTTCTTTTTTTTTCACGGCTTTCTATTCATATTTTGTGTCTCTTTTCAGGAAGACATGACAAGTGACTGTATGTATGCTACTTTCTGCAACACCTGCTCGTGGTGCCAGATAGCCAGAGAGATCAAGAGACGCAAACAGACTCTCACAATCATCAATGCCCAGCCAGCGTACATGGGTGTCCAACAGTATGTAATGAACGCCCAGCTCGGAGCTGTCACATCTCAGCCAATGATCTCAGCTGAGGTCCTGACCTCCAGGGCCATGTAACCACTTGTTTGCTTTTAATTCTGCTAATCTATATTACATATTTGGGTCCACTTTTAGACTTCGGTGAAAGAGAATTTTATCAACTTTTCAATATCCAGGAATGTCACCCTGTTTCCTCCAGGATATAAAACATCTGCAGAGCTGTCCTAACATGTCAGGGGCAGGCATGTGGGAAAATGATAAGACAAATATGTGCACACAGTCCAGTGTGATAGAAAGATAATGATAATGAATGATTTGATTGTCTCCATAGATAAAACTTACAGCCTTTGGAATGTGTAGAATCTGAAGCTTGAGTTATTTTGTTTTATTTCACTGTAAGACATTTCCCTTTCTCAAATGAAATACTGGACTCCTCACTCAGAGGGTGTGCAAGAAGCTTCAGGAATAGATCTCATGTGCTGGTGGAGGTAGGACTAATTTTAGTTCCCTAAAATTGAAAAATGTCAGCACTGTTCCCAGTCTAAATAAATATGAGCCCTCTGTTTTTTTGTCAGTTGTTTAACTGGCTACTTCACACACACATACACACCATTCAGCTGTACAGCCACAGCATTTAAACTAGTGACTGGTTTTTAATACTGTGACCTGTCGGTGTGATGAAAAACTTCACTTTCTAATTTTTTTATCTGTAACTTCTCTGCCAGCAGCAGACTTCCTCCCTCTCCAGTTTGGATTTCTTTCAAATTCCAGTCAATTTCCTACAATTCCTATAACAATACTTGTAAACTCTATGTGTTGCTACTGGAGAAAATAAGGATTTTACACATAAAGTCAATTTTCACAGGGTATTACTGTTCTTTGTGTTACAGAATCACTTGAATGTCAGAGGGACTGTGGGTGAAATCTTGTGTCTGATTGGCTGTTTCTGCTCTGAGTACACATGTGACTAATCATGTGATCACTGTTCTTAAAGGGTACCAGCATACCTTACTGTATGTAGCTGTGAATGTGTCTTATTAGAGAATTTATGAGATTGCGCCTTTGAGGACTATTTGAAGGTAACTGCAGTACATATAATCCTGATCTGCACAGTAATAAAGTCACGTGTTAGTTTGGTTTTACTTACTTCGTGGACTTTAGTATGTCACTGTGGTAAACATACTGTATACATGTCACATTTAAACTACAGCTATCAAAGCCGCAAGCTGCATGTCTTTATCTCTGTGGTCTACTGTTACCTCAAACTGACTGCTGTTCACAGGCTCAGGTTTACATAACTCCACAGAGGCAGAGGAGAGGAGGGGAAGGGTGCAGTCTACTGATATGGCTGCTGAACAGTGACTCGTGCTGTTATTGTAATCACTTTATTTTCCCTCCGCTGTGTGACCTTGCCGCTTCCTTCTTCCCTCGTTCCCTGCCACTCCCGTCTCACACTCCCTGAATGTGTCACGGTTTGGATTTTTTTTCCCCTGTTCTCCCTGAGGTTTCCTCAACAATCTCAGCTGAATTAACTGCATTTGTAAAATTCTGTGCCTACTGTTTACAGCTTGTCTTGTGCTGATTCTATTAGATGAGTGGACGTGAATGGAAAGACAAAAAAAGTTAAAATGACGGGACACAAATAAGACAGATGCTAAATGTTGGGTGACGAAGCCATTACTAACTCAAACCACTGATTTTAAAGTAATATTATGCAACTATTTCACCTTAAAATAACGGCTTCAAAATCATTTTGATCCCACAGGGACTTGTAAAAGGGAGACTGGTGCCTCTTTCATTCACATTCAAGAGTAATGCCAAACTGTAAATCAATTAAAAAATATAGAAGTCATCAAAAACCAGCGTTCATCTCTGATATCCAGTGAGGAAAGTCTGAAAATGTTACAGCGACAGAATTAATTAGAATTAATTACCACTTGCAGCTGCTTTTAAGAACAAAACTTCAGACCTTTATGACTTACATATGATCCACATACTGGACTTTGACCTGGCAGAAGGGAGCCTGTCTGTGTAAAGGTCAAGCTGTGTAGAAACCATAGCATGTAATATCCTGGCTCACTCAGGACCTGGAGCTCAAGCCAAACTTTTGGATTTGGATACAACATCCAGGTGAGGCATTTGATTAATCTTTAACAGAACAATTTAACAAAGAAAGCTTATCAAATACAGTAGCTGGGGACTGTACTGTATGTAGAATCATATACAAGGATAGTAGAAATAACATTAATTTAAAAAATGTATGTGTCATTACAAGCAGGATTAGATCAAGGTTCAGTCTCTGTAGCTGCAGAACATGTGATCAAATGTGCATCTCTGTGTATGCAATATCTTATTACTTACGTTATTCACTTTACTGTCACAACTATTAATTGTCAGAAAATTATGGGGCCCAATCCCTGTTGTGTAACATATATGCAGGTAGCCTTACACTTGACACATTGTCAACCATCAGCTGATAAACTAGCAATGAAACCATAGTTACCACCTCATGGTTGCATGCCTCTGCCAACTAGTCCAGTTGCACTTTGTTAATGTGTGAATTCTTGAGTCATGGCCAAAAATGTATTTTGTGAGATCACAGTGACCTTTGAGCACCAAATTCTAATCAGTTCATCCTTGACCTCAAGTGAATGTTTTATAACTGCACTTTATCACTAATGAACTTCTGAGCAGCAGTGCATTCTTCTGTGAAAAACTAATATATTGGCCTTTATAAACATAAAATGCAATATGTTGCCCACCACTGACTGTATTTTCAAGGATTATGTCCACTTTACATAAATTTCAGGCATTATACTTTTTTGCTAGTGTAGTACCACATTAAATACACTCACACCATGTGATCCTGCAGTTTACGGAAGACATCATTTGTACGTTTTACAACATTAATAGTTCTTGGTGTGCTGGGAGAGCCTCTAACCTCCAGAACAGTTTCTGTGGCTTAGAAAGTACTTGCAATGGTAGTATTTGTAAAGTGCAGAAGTCTTAAAATGCTGCTGAGCAGACCACATGGGTAAAGTATAGGAGAGGAAAACTCACAGGAGAGACCAGCTGGAATTAAGCTGAAATACCCACAGCAACAACAACTTCTTGGTTGCTGCTATAGGTATGTCTGAGCTCTCGGGCTGGTGAGTTGCTTTAGCATTGTCTAAATATACAACGCTCAACCTTCTTCAACAATTTTCTTGACACTGTGTGAAGCAGTACTACATTTATGTTTGCATCTGTAATTTCCAAGGTGAGGGACATACAAAAAAGGGATCTCTCACACCATGACAATGACAATAATAATGCAACACTTCTTCTCTGCAGAAAACTGTAGGGTAAGACTGAACTTCTTGACCCACCCCTGCATCGCTTTTTCATTGTCAGTTTTTCTGCAAATTTCTGGAACAGGTAGGCAGATTTACTTCATATCCTTGTTTGTCTAAATTTGAATTTTATCATCATTTTCCGCCTTCCTTTTCTGCCTGGATGCAGGTCAGACCCATATTGTCTGGAATTCTACAGTGCCTTGCAAAGCAGTTGGCTTTCAAAATTAATTAGGTGGAACTTCATCTCACACCTGGTCTTCACAGTTAATTTTCTGATCTTTGCCCCTGTCAAATACAACCCACTATGCTCTGAATGAACCAAACACTAGCTATACACAGCACAAATTAGAAATGCAGATTTCTTCAATTTTTCACAGACAGATGAGAAAACCTAATACCAGATAGGAAAGTCTAATCATTTCTATCTGTTATTTCTCCCAGGACATGTCCACCACAATCCCAATATTCCTGACAGGCCTCTGCTTCCTGCTGCTTAAAACCACTTGTTGCAGCGGTAGCAGGATTCTAGTAGTGCCTGTTGATGGCAGCCACTGGATCAACATGGAGGTGATCCTCCGAGAGCTGCACTCCAGAGGCCACAACATCACTGTGCTGCGCTCTGCCAAGAGTTGGTACATCCCTAGTAACTCCCCCATATATACTTCTATGAATGTGAGCATGCTGGAGGATGATGCAGACAAGAATTATTACAATAAAATGCTACAAGATGTTATGGAGTGCCGCAGGTCGCTGTCTTTTAAACGCACCTTCTGCCAGCAGCACTTGATCACATCCATGTTGGCACAGGGCCATAAAATCCTTGCCAGAGCAACAGCTACAATGTTGGATGACCCTGTTTTCATGAAGAAGCTGCAGGATGCAAAGTTTGACCTAATGTTAACAGACCCTGCTCTGACTATAGGAGTTCTTCTGGGTAGTTACCTCAAGCTGCCGATGGTTTACAATGTGCGCTGGATTAATACTGGGGAGGGCCATTTCACCATAGCTCCCTCTCTTATCTCCTATGTCCCTGTGTCAGGAAGTGAACTGCATGATCAGATGGATTTCCTGGAGAGGACCAAGAATATGCTACATTATCTCCACAGTGTTGTTGAACAGCACTTTATCATTAACCCTGCTTATTCAGATCTGTTTCAGCGGCACTTCCCTCCTGGAACTGACTTGCTGTCTTTGCAGCGTGCAGCTGATATCTGGCTGCTCAGGGCAGATTTTGTCTTTGAGTTCCCTCGACCCACCATGCCCAATGTGGTCTACATAGGGGGGTTCCACTGCAAAAAGGCCAGACCTCTCCCTGCTGAGCTGGAGGCCTTCATGCAGAGCTCTGGGGAGCATGGGGTGGTGATTATGTCTCTGGGGACATTCGTGTCAGCCCTGCCTCGAGAAGTCACAGAGGCCATCGCTGCTGCTTTTGCTCAGCTCCCTCAGAAAGTGGTGTGGAGGTTTCTGGGTGAAAAGCCTTCATCTCTGGGGAACAACACCCTACTAGTGGACTGGCTGCCTCAGAACGATATTCTGGGACACCCCAAAACTCGTGCCTTTGTGGCCCATGGAGGCACCAATGGGATGTATGAGGCCATCTACCATGGTGTTCCTGTTCTGGGCCTGCCGCTCCTCTTTGACCAGTTTGACAATCTACTCCGGCTGAAGGTGCGCGGGGCAGCTCGAGTGGTGGAGGCCAAATCACTCACTAAAGAAGACTTCCTTGAGGCTCTAAAGGACATCCTGGAGACTCCCTCATATCGAAGCAACATTCAACATCTCTCCCTGCTACATCGTGACCAACCAATGTCTCCTATGGACACTGCCATCTTTTGGATTGAGTATGTCATTAGGAACAAAGGAGCGGCCCATCTGCAGTCAGCAGGTTTTAGTCTGCCTTGGTACTCCTACTTCTGCCTGGATGTGGCTGTATTAATCATGGCCCTCATTGGAGCCCTTGTCTGGGCATCAATCTTAATATGTAGGTTGCTCTGCTGCCAGAGGTTCAGGAGAAAGATAAAAGCAGAATGACTGATTCTAACCTAATTTTACTTTCACTTATATATTATACAGTTCTACATAATCTAGAACTGTTTTGATATCCCCAAACATCTTGAACACATTCTTGTGTTTTCAAGCTCCCTAGTCATAAAACCAGCTTTTCTGTTAAGTCAAACTGAAATTATAAAAAAGGTCTAACATGGCATATCATCAGATAATTTCCATATAAACTACAGTAGTTTATCAAGGAGGTCAAATTTCTGATTAGCAAAAATGATGACAACCTCCCTCTGACAACCTGATCGTGGTGAATTTATGATTAGTTTCATACACTTCCTGTGTGGCCTGTTGAAGAAAATTCTCAAGTCCTATTTCAAAGTTTGCTGTAGTGGTGGTGATTTATTGGTATTCCAGAATACGGTGAGTCTGCTGACACACACAGAGTGGGTCTGGGATGGCAAACTGACCCAGAGTGAAGGGCAGGGGGCCAGTTATACAGTGGTACAGGGTAGTGATCAAACAATGTGAACAATGGTACAGGATAGATCACATGACACAGACAAGACCTTTTGTTGACTCAGTAGGGAGCAGGAAGAGCCAGACTTGATCACCTTCGCCATTGTAAGGTGTGACATAATCAACATTGGCCTTGATCAACTTGCCAGTGCAAGGTGACATAATCAACAGTTAGAAGGTATGATAAACAGAAGGACAAGGAAGGGCCTTTAACATACAGTTGCAAACAGTGGTTTCGGACATTAATTAATTATGAAGTCCTTACTATCCAAAAGGTGTATTTTCTTTCTCAGACCCAGTGGTGACATGCGTGAAGGGAAACTTCTGAGAACTCACATGGACTGTGTATCCTCAAGAAAATACAATCACTGGAACATTATATTATCCTTTTTAACATATTTCAATTTAACTCTTTTCCGGGGATGTAAGTATATAAATGTAAAGTATCTTATGTACTGATGAATAAATTAATTCCTGAATAGCTGCATGTTTCTTTTAAATTATGCATACTTTTACTTAAATACAATATGTGCCTACAAATCAAGATATTGTCATAACATGAACACGTTAAACATGTTTAATTGTCAATGGCAGATACTATAGGCTACACTGTACCTTTAAACAGATTATAATTGCAATCACATGGAGTCTTATCATGAGATCACTGAGTTCAGTACTGTAAACCACAAACAAATGTGAGATTGTGGTGTTCATTGTTTTTGTAGCTGCTAAATTTGGAAAACAACCTTGGGCCAGGTCAAACAGAGAGCTCAAGCACTGAGGAGAAAAAGTCATTTGGTTAAAATGAAACTGGCAGCAGAGCTGAAGATGGTTCACCATGTTCCGGTGAAATGATTTTCCAAGTCAGTTTGGAATGTTTGTCTCCCATTTGGGAAAAAAAAATAAAGAGAAAAACTAATATTTTTGTTCAGTGATTGGGGTGTTCAGTATGGTGGTGATTCAGAGGAAAGACAAGCGCAAATGAAATGACATGGAAAATGGGTTGCATAACACCACTATGTGCTGAGAGTATATACTGTGGTTCACACATTATCCCACAGAGCCACCTACAGAGGGCCCCAGATGAAGTGTTAAGGTGATGATGCAAAATTGGTTGCAACAGTCGAAGTGGGCGCTTCAGTATTCATGCCATAACCTCATATGTTTCCCACACTGAACAAGCAGATATTAGAAGAAAGAACATATAATAAAATTAATATTGTGTTGCGGTTGTTTACAGTAGCACTTGAGCATATTAGAGTACGTAGTTTCCCATTTATTTCCCCTTACCCAACTTTTTTTCTGTCCTCATGCAGCAAATACCGTGACCACAAACTCGTGTCGGTACTTTGAGTGGCAGAAAGATGAAGCGATGAGGCTGTCAGTTTTTCACATTGCAGCTTCCTGTATGATCTTCGTTCTGCATAACTGTAGTGAGACCCAAGTTCAAGAGTTTAAACTTTGTCTCTTGTTTTCAAGAGACAAAGTTTAAACCAGTGTTCCCTCCTCTATGTGCACACAGTACGTACAACTCTCTCTTTCAGGGCAATTCCAGTAGAGAACAGAGGACTTCCTGCACTATGCAGCCAGACTGCTGCGGGAGCAACTTATCATGCTGTGTCTCTACTGGAACCTTCTCCAGGGACACTTCCCCCTAAAGCTGATCTGTTGTTTGTGTAGTGTATAGTTGATATGTGTTGTCTCATGCCCAAAATGGTCCACAAAGGGGGCAATGGAGACCTTTATCCAGAGTTCCGGAGAGCATAGGGTGGTAGTAATATCTCAGGAGACTGGTTGGTTTATTAGTGTGTTATTCGATAAATCAGAGATCAGTGACATTTAAAGGAAACAAAATGAGTGATTAGACCCTCCTCCCTTTGAAACCATGTGGTAAAAATATTGCCTAACACCCATTGTCTCGACATACCCATTCTTCAGCCACACAATTTCAATTGTGTAAGCTTTTTTTTCTCCCTGTGGTGCCTGAGAAAAATTTATCTTGGGTAAATTTAACATGTTCACAGTCTACAAACTGTATTAATTGAATTGATTCTGAAGAGGAAAAATGTTTAGTTTTAGTTTTACATGTTATTTAACTTCTACTTTTACTGATCTCTTCTACAGGGTTGTTTACACGCTCTCTCTTTCTGTGGTTTTTTAAATCTCATCTGTCGATCAGCTCTCTCTCTCTCTCTCTCTCTCTCTCTCTCTCTCACTCACACACACACACACACACACACACACACACACACACACACACAGATCTTCACCTTAAATTTTATTGACTTGCACTTACCTAAACCTGTTTATAGGTTTAGGTCCCCACAACACACGTACGTTGACCATCTCCTCACACAGACAGACATCTTGTACATACACACAAAGATGCACAAGATAAGCAGAAAAATATAACACCCTGTTTAGTTATGAAACACACCTAAAGCTGTTAAATGAAATTCCTGGATACTTACATGGCAGAAACAATATTCAAATGTGTTGAAAAGCATGTTTAAAGACAACATATAGCAGAAGGGTTAATGTGTTTAATGGCTCATAGCCAACAGCCAACTATCTAAAGGGCATTAGTGGACACCCTACATTAGTTCCTCCCCTTGCAGTCCCCGTCCACCTCAATCATCCTGTCTACTACTGGAGTAAGGAGAGGGAGACGCAGAGAAAGAGAGAGTGTATGTTTTTGTTCTTTGGCAGAAAGGCGTTCTCCTGCCTCAGGATGTTGCCTTTAAAGCTGAAGAAGTAGGTTTCCTGTGGAGGAAACGATCACAGAATAGACAAGGCTTGGTCAAGACACCATGTTCCCAGCATTTCATGAGCACAGGTCACCAAGCTGCAGAGCAGGCAGCAAGCTTTCGTGGAACTAAGTTGGTCTAACATCTTAGAGAGGTGAGTGAAAAGTCTTGGTTTGTATTATTTGGATTAATTCCCCATGCACCTGCTGATAGTAAACCATCTGAGAATTTGCATGCTATCTGCTTTGCAGGTGTTTCTTTCCCCTGATGGATCCTGGATGCTATGGAGGCTGGTTCACTGGAAGCAAGAAGTTAGAGCCTGACCTTCTCCACATAGGAATGTATTTATGAATATTACACAATGGACCAATGACAAGTCGATGAGTCAAACTGATAACAACTGAGACTTTTTGTCTTTTCTTTTGCTCTGAGAGAATGAATTGGTATTTCTACACCAACGCATCACCCTGAAAGTGCCAGTCAATGTCTGAGTGAGGTTTCTAGTTTCTCATGCCAGGTATTTAACCAACAGAGACATGTCCAATGACAGTTGCAACCTTCCCTTGGACACAGACACATTTGGCCTGACTTGTATCTATGGACTGATCTTCTCTTTGGGTCTCCCCAGCAACCTGTTGTCTCTCTGGGGACTGTATCAACTGGGTCGCTCAGGTGGGGGAGGTTGTCAGCTGGTCTACATCCTCAACCTGCTGCTGTCAGATCTCCTCCAACTGCTCACCCTGCCACTGTGGATTCTTTACCTTCAGGGTGCGCACAGCTGGCCTTATGGCCAGCTGACCTGTGAGCTGGTTGGCTATGTGTTTTACGTGAACGTCTATGCCAGCGTCATGTTCCTCTGCCTGATAGCGCTGGACCGCTGCCTGGCCATCGTGTACCCGCTGAGCAGCCGAAGGGTCCGGACTGTCAGGGTGGCAGTAATGTCAGGTGTAGCCGTCTGGACCCTGACCTTCCTGTTCTGTCTGAGTGGGCTGCTACCATCAGTGTTTGATGCTGACAGAAAGCTGTGTCTGGAGCAGTACCCCGTCAGCCCCAGATATGCCCACTTCAAGATCACCACCGTGGTCCTTGGTTTTCTGCTGCCTTGTGCCATCCTAGGGTGAGTTAACCCCAAGCTCCTAGTGGGGATGTTCCTGTTGTATCCCCCACATGTAATATTGTTTGCAAACCTGTTTATGTAAAGGTTCTGTGCTTAAATGAGTCTCCAGTACACAAGAACTTCTCTCAAGTCTAAGGCATCTAAATTGTCAGAAGCAGATTATTTACCAACTTCAAGTTGAAAGTGTGTGTTAAATCTGTGTTAAATCTGAAAAAAAATGATGTGAATGTTAATCGGGGAGTATCAGGAAATCTTTGTGATACTGAGCTACCTTTTTTTGTGTGTTGCATCCTGTGGGTTTAACAAAGGAAACCTCATTTTTGTCTGTCTTTAGGGAACGCTATGTCATTTTGTATATTCTGATGATCAGGCTGAGGTTTTATCTGCATTTGTGCTTCCTCCCTCAGCTACACATCCGCCCACATCGGGGTGACACTACGACGATCCCCTTCCCTCTCCGACCATGAGCGCCACAAAATCGTGGGCATCCTGGTTGTCATCACTGTCAATTTCATAGTTGTGTTTGGGCCCTACCACCTCGTGGGCGGATACAGGTTTGTGTCCTTGCTGCTGACTGACGAGCCGTGTGGATTTGAGCGCTCCATTTTCCTCATCTATCGCCTGTGCTACGGTTTGACCAGCCTCAACACCTTGCTGGATCCCCTCTTCTACATCTTCCTGTGCCCTGATGCTCGGCTAGAGCTGCAAAGGTCCTTGCCCTGTCTGGGAAGGGGGCAAAACACCCGTAAAAAGATGACCCTCAGCACCAGGGCTCACTCGGACACCCAGGGAGAGAGTGGAACTGGACATAATAATCTCCTAGTAGTATAACTTGGATTTGACCACAGACCTTATTCCTGCTATTCAGTCGAAGCAACTGCACCACCCAGTGGAAATAGATGTGCAGTGTGAGTTTCAGGCTCTCAGTGAATACATAAATTTGCCTCTGAGTATTTCCCCCTCTTCATCCAAAGAATTCTACTTGTACAGTTTTTAGTTTCAGTTTCTCATTTAGTCACCTAAATACTCATTCAGAGGCTGAGGAAAACCGAAATATTTCAGAGATGTGCAAAGACTTGAACTGTTGCTGACAATAACCTAAATATTGTATAATTAACTACAAATATAGAAATTCACAGTTTCTTATTTGTAAAAAAATGAAGTGACATTTTTTGATAATCACTGTTCCTTCAAAGTAGAGCCATTTAACTGTCTGAAACATGACCTGGAATTTGCTTAAAGATGTTTGCTTTAAAGAGACTGACCTGTGTATGGAAATAAACAGTTATGGAAATTTCAAATTCAATTTGTTCTTTACTGTTAAGTTTATAACTCAGTACAATTAAGATGCATGTTTTCTCACCTGTTTGCTGTCAGTTACTGGCAAAAGAACTGGTGTGAATCACCACGGAAACACAAGCATGATTGTGGTTCTTTAATTGCAAAGGAGGTGTCATACTGCAACACCAGAGTGATTTTCTTTTTGTTTATTAATGTTTAAAATGCCACTTTACCACATTAAAAAGTATAGATATTGCTCGAAGGAACAGTAAGATGTAAAATATAACATTTAAGACATCCATTTTTGGTTATATTTACAATGAGGAAATTCACAAATGTGCTTGTGTCAGCTCCCACAGCTACTGATAACATCTAGTGAGAGACCTCATGCTTATGACTCACAGCTCAAACTCTTTTTACAAGCGAGAGACAAAAGAAGCAACGATATATCTACATATCAATCAAGCATCAAACACTTTGAGGTGCCATGAAATCAGGATTCAGTATTGAAATAATGGTCATGATAGGGTCTGGCCAGCACAAATAATCCCTACTAAAGGCTGAATAAGAAGTACTAAGGAAGGATGATACACAGTAAAAATGTACTAACTCCACGAACTCCATCAGTACAACAGTGTCCAAAAACTACTCCACTGTAAAAACTAGCAAGTCGGCATCAATGAAAAAGAATACCTCTCACCTATGTTATAAATTAAAAGCCTATTAGGAACATAAAGTTGCGAAGGGAATTAGGAAAGCAGCATGAGGTGAATGAAAACTGTATTTGTCTGCAACAGCAGAATGATGAGTATAAAATATTGTTGTACTGCTAAGAGTGAAGCCTTGGAATGTACATTATCCCCAAAAGACAACAGATAAACAGATTAAATTGCATAACAGCAAATTCAAACTGGAGCAGATCAGAAACTTGGTGGGTTTCTTGCTACAATAAGGTGAGCTTATAGTTATAAAACAGGGGGAATATCTCTCATGCAGGCAGTTGAGGTGAGTGAAAACCTGGCCACTATTAGAGAATTCACTCGCTTGCATTCTGCTCTTGCTCTGTTTTCAAACACGGGGTTGCAATGGAATTCCTCTGCTTCATCACAACCTCTGTAGTGCTGATGGAGCTGCGAGCAGTGCTGCGGCGCCGGGCCAGCTCTGCCAGATCCTCAGCCAGAACACTCTCCATCACCGCGCCCAGGGAATGTCTAATCTTATTACACAGGTCAGGGCAGCTGAACACATACAGAATGGGGTTGAGGACACTGTTAAGGAAGCCAATGGTTGCTGAGACTGGGAGGGCCTTGCTTGCCAACGCTTGTGCAGGATGCCCACTGGGAGACATCACCTCTATGATGATGAAGATGTGGTACGGAGCCCAGCAGAGTACAAAGCTCACCACCACGGCCACTACCAGTCGAACAAAACGGAAAGAGCGTCGGCAGCCTCTGCGCGCCAAGCTGGAATTCACGGCAGCATAGCTGAGGATGATGATTAGTAGAGGGATCAGGAAGGCTAGGAAGAGCTTCATGAAGGCCAAGGCCTCTTTGCGATGCTTACGTAAAGCTTCCTGGTCATATGAGCCCTGTGGGAGGAATCGATCATATTTGTAGTAACAGAGAATTTTGCCATTGGATAGGTGAATGGTGTCACGGAACATGTAGAAGGGGATCGTGCAGATCGCAGCCAAGGCCCAAATCACCCCACATATCCTCCCCACAATTTGGGTGTTCCTGTGGTTCTGTGCCCAGACGGGTCTCAGCACAACCAGGCAGCGGTCCGTAGAGATGGCCGCCAGCAGGAAGCCGCTGACAAACATGTTGAGAAAGAAGATGGAGGAATGGATACGGCAGAAGGTTGCGCCCAACGTCCAGGTGTTGCCTCGTGCCATGTAGAGGGTAAAGAAGGGCAGGGAAGAAGTGGCCAGCAGGTCAGAGGCTGCGAGGTTCAGGATCCAGATGCTGATGACAGAGCGGCGGACGTGGAAGCCCACAACTCCGATGATGAGGAGGTTTTCGATGATGCCGATAGAGGAGAACAAGCCATGGAGGGAAATGGTAAAAAAATTCAAAGAACTCAACTCTGTTTCGTTTGGTGAGGTTCTGTTATTGACCGTCTGGTTGTAAGGAGAGACTACCATCGTGGAGGGAAACGTCTTGGTCCTTTAACTTTTGCTTTGCGTTTTGCTTCACACTGCTGAGATCTACAACAGAGATTAGAGCTTGTAAAACTAAACATGCAATTTGCAATTGATATTTATATACAAGCGATAGGATCTGTTTTGAAGCAACACTGTAAATAAAAAATATACAGAAAAAGACTGGTTTCTAAAATGTCTAATGTTCACAGTTTGTGGTTGTTCTAATTATGCAAAAGTCGTGTTGTAGTCTCAAACACATTATCACATTTGTCATAAACTGTATTGCGTTTCGCAGAAGCAGGCTGAGATGAAAATGAGTGTGTTATTCTTCCAGCTGACTCAGGCTTCTGCATGCAAATGATGTGTGCATGTTGGTTTTTAAAAAAATCAACACTTAAAAGTTGTTTTTAAGTTATAAGTAATGGCTTAACTTTTAATTTATCATTTCTTAGTTCTTTATAGACCAGCAATATGCATATAAATAGAAAAAGATAAAGAATAGTTATGGTATAAACAAGAAAGGAAGTGGCAAAGTCAGCTGATCATCAATATTTCACACCTCAGGTGCTAAATGTATTGGTTCTCATAGGCTGTTCAAAACATAAACCTATTATTGAAGCCTAAAAACTTTGCATTAAGTTGACTTTATCAGTCAATTACCTCTAAAGAACTAAAATCATTACCAAAGCAAATAATTAGCACAAAAAAATCAAGATGTATTTGGTTACGTGTATGCATATATGACTTTGTGGCTGTTCTGTGTATACAGTAATCATGATAACATACACCAATCAGCCACAAATTAAAACCATCTCACCCATTTTAAGTGTGGCTGCTCATACACTGAAGATTATATACTGCAGATATGCTTCTTTCAGTGTATAACAATTCCAATTACAGTTGTGATTGCAAGTTCACCTTCTAATAGCTTTACATCTTTGCAAACATTGAGAAAAAAATATTTTTCATTTAAAAAAAACTCCAATGTACCCCCGCAATTACAGAGGATTTATTGCAGGGCTGTTGTATTAGACCGCATTCGTTTTAGGTAGTGACAACTGAGTGTATTCAGTACGTTATATGTGAACCTGAAGTTGAGCAAAACCTTTTTTTTGTACTTTTCAAAGCAGCTCCACCGTAGAGCAGTTTATTCTCTCAGAAAAAGGCATTTCTAATTCAGTTTGCTATCTTTCTGGTGCCACTGCATTTTTCTGCAGTCTTATCTTTCATATTTCCCACATCCTCTCTGCAATTCTATTCAAGGTTACCAGTGTATGTGTTACCCTGTCTGATTGTCTAACAGAACATATCACCGGTATTTAACTATCTGCATGTTATTGAGTCCCACATTCTGTAATAAAATCAAAACCACACATAATTACTGATAAGCATACTGTATTAACTGTGGCATATCCTGTTAAAGACATTTGTGGTTACTACTCTGCTGCTGATGCAAACTCTGCATGAAGACAAAACTATATAAAGTCTGATGTTATGTCTCAAAATCTAACTTTTGCAGAAAGAACAAATAATCAAGCATCACCTATTTCTAATGAACATTCAGTTAGTCTTAAAAATGGTTATGAGTGAAAAATGGAACATGTGGCTGACTCACAAGACTGACTGTGAAACTGAAATGGCTGAAATGAATGACCTCTAATTTCCTCCCTTTGACCTCCTTGTACAAACACACGGCCCCCCTCCCCACAAAGAAATTACTTACCTGTTTGTCAGATTCTGATGAGGTATCTGTCATGTTATGTTACTGTATGACCCAGAACTAGCCTTATGGGCGTATATGTACGATAATAGGAAGTCACAAACCTCAAAAGGAACTTAAAGTCTTCTCAGAAGATGAAGTACAGCTTATAGTGTCAAACCCCTAAGACCTCTCAGAATCAGGCCTATAAATACAACCTGTTAGGTCTCTGGTGTCCGAAAAGAAAATGTCATCGAGGAAATGACAGTTGTAATTTATAAAGCTTTATGTTGTATAATTTGAGTAGATCGTATGATCTCAGAGAACAAAAATATTTGTGGGTTACCGTTCCATAATCATTCTCGTCAGAGTTTAAGAATGTCAAATGTGTTGTGTTTTTTTCAGCAGTACAAACTTTTCCGGTGCAGTTTTTGTTTTGCACACATGGCTGCTTTTTGGCATTAGAGAGGGGTCAGATGACCTTTTAACAAACCACTACAAAAATAACTAACGACCATGTAAGGATACTGACCTGAAAATGCTAAAATAACAGGAAAACAACAGACTATTATGTCATGATGACTTTGTGCTTTGACATTCTTTCAAACAAGCGCTCTGCTTTTTCATCTTAAGTCTTTCCATCAGTGGAAAATAAAGTCAGTCAGTTTTCAGCAATTATAGGAAAAAAGTCACAGCACGTTCCTAACTTTGTAGCTTTGGGACAAGACAAAGTGGATGTCTAAAGCGATACTGAACGATTACAGCAACCCTCAGAAGACACTTTGGACATCAGTCTGAATTACAGATAAACGGTACTATCCTCATCAGTGCTAAGCAGTGCTGAATTAAATTAAAGGTGCTGTGCAGATAGTACTTTAAGTGTCACCACAATCATAAATGAAATTCCTGCCAGTCTGTTGAAGAGGATGGCAGCGAGGGTTTGCTTCATCCAACAAGCAAGGAAATCCTGGCTTTGGATGAAAAGGAAAGACAACAACTGGACAGCAAGATGAGGACAGGAGGGTGTAGATTTGAGGGGGGTGTACCTGGGTGTAACCCCCCCCCCCCCTGCATATCAGTTGTACAGTCTACAGTACAGGGTGCAGAACCAGAACAGTAGGATAATATTAGTATCTTTTATGTTTCTTTTTTCTAAAATGAATTAAATTATTCAATCATTAATTATTAAGAAGAAGTATTAATGTCTATATTGCAATTGCAACTAAATTTAGTCCCGGGTCACTCCTTACATCACTCTCTATGCTATTATCTGTAGCTCTGTGTATTTTAAGTACAAGATAGTAGTGTAGCTGTGCTTCTCTGCTGTCTTATCCAACACTAAAAGAAAAAACACACTGTGCTTACACATAACTACCGTATTATTAAAGATGTTCAGACATCAAGACATCAAGAAAAGAAAGGCAAGTGAAGCAAAAGTTTCCAAACATAAGAACAACTGAGGCTGTCAAATTGAAAAGCAGACACAATCCAATCAGTCTTTTCAATCAGTACTAATTGTCGCTGTGCACAAATGCCAGGAAATGTGGTTTTATATTGTCTTGTTTACCCACTGTGTGGGTGCAGACAACTGAGATGTAGCCTTCAGATTTGATTGTGTTGAGTTGTAGATTCACACTGACACCTGCTGGTCTATGGGGTGTTCACACATTCAAGTCAAGTCAATTTTATTTATATAGCGCCAATTCACAACAGAAGTTATCTCAAGGCTCTGTACATATACAGCAGATCTAGACCGTACTCTTTATCTTCTAAAATTTATGGAGAGAGACCCAACAAATCCCACCATGACCAAGCACTAGGCGACTGTGGCAAGGAAAACGTCCTTTTAAGAGGCAGAAACCTTGAGCCGAACTGCACTCAGGGTGGGCGGACATCTGCCTCAATTGGTTGGGTTTAGATAGAGAGGGGTGGGAGTTTAGACAGAGAGGGATGGGGGATAGGGGGTGGGCTTAAGAGAAGGACAACATGTAAGTAGTGGTAGTAATAATAATAATAATGATAATAATAGCTATATGAATAATGACAGGAATGACAGAGCAGTGAAACAGTATTTTCTAACTCTTTCTGGCATTTCCTCTTTGTGGCTGCTAATACTGCACTACTATTATTACTCTGTGTGCAATAATGATAGATCTGTTTTTCCCTCCTTATTCTGTGTTGACATTATACAAATAATGCAGCAACATCTTTTATCTATATATCTATATATAGTATATATATACTTTTTTAAATGCATGACACTGAGTTACCAATAATGTTCAAATTATAATTAAACAAAAGATAAAGTGACCCACACTTCTGCTTTTAGTCTCACTGCTGTTATGTTTTTAGGTGTGTGTGAGAGACACAGAGGAAAGAGGCTGTACTGTGTGTCTGTACATGCTACTCAAAACAGTGACGAGAAAAAAAGGAAAAGAAAAACTACTTGTCCTCAACTATGAAGAGTAAAATGAAGTGTAAAAGTCACTTTCTTTAGCAAATATAAAATACTATGAATTTGACAAAGTGAGTGAGATTAGACCTGCGACTGTGTCACTCTTCACTGTCACTATATGTCACAACACACGTATGACTGAGCCGCTTTTCATTCCAGATACCACAATAGTGGCCTGGTCCAGAATGTTTACAGGTCTTTGCATACAGCCTCATAACTGGAGGCGTCATTAATGTATAATGGAAATATTATGAAAGAATTGTAAATGTGTTACATAATGATATAATTTGTTAAATAAAATGTTATACTGTGTAAAATGTAGGTGTAATACACATATAATCCTCCACACATACAGTACAATGATCTCTGACAGGATCTTCATGTGTCTTTGAAACTAGGATCTGACACATCTGAACACACATGTGGAGATCTCCAAGGCTCCATTCTTAAGTATCTTCTGTCCAGCATCTATGTGCTCCCACTAACTCAGAATTTAAAAACAACAAAATATCTTATTCTTACTTTGTGAACAACACTCAGACTTCCTTAACAAGATCACTTAGTGACGATGCTCCCATGTGATCACTGATCCCGCTTTTCCATCAAATTAGCTCCACGTCAGGAATCTTGGTGCTATGTGCTATGGTGCTATGCAATGCCTCATTGCAACAGGGGCATGTCTCTCTTTGCACAAATGCCAGGGAATGTGGGTTTTACATCTTTACAGGTCTGTGTAAAGTCTATCAGACAGCTGCATCTAATGCATAAAGCTGCTGCCAGTGTTCTCACTAAGAAACAAGAAAGTGGATCACATCACTCCAGTTCTCAAATCTTTACACTGGCCTCCTGTTTGTCAAATAAAATATGTCTGTTGGTTCTCAGATGGTCTGGGCAGGTCTGTTCACTGTGCCCACAGTCTTTTAATATGCCTTCTGTTTCTTTTGTTTGTTTTGTTAATGCACTTTTTATGTAATAAAGGATTTGAATCGCTTTGTTGTTTGCAGGATGACCACTGCTCAAAAAGTCCAAAATGACAGAAAAAGATCTCTACACACTTTCACAGCATTTTCACTTCATCTGTGAGCTTTTGGTCTGCTTTGTTGTTGATCGGTGCTATACATGGATGCACCTTATAAAAGAAAAAACAAAGCAACAATAAACATCCCTCCTAGTAAAAAAGTGACAGAGCTATTAGCGCCCCCGTCAGGTCAACCAGTGTAATGCTCAAAGAAATGGGAGACATGGAGGAGGACATGTAAAGCATCATTTGCATGCACAAAAGGATGCAGAGGGTTACTGCATGTAAGCCTGGTGCACTTTATAAAACTGACACACACATCCAAACCACAAAAACTGTATCAAAGGTCAACCACAAATGAAAAATCCATTTGGGTTTAGAACAGCTGTCATACAAATTTCTTGTTTGATCTCAATATAAGTGTGAAATCAGAGCTTCTCACTTCCTTTTGTACCAGCACTGACACCCACCAATCTGTGCTAATTGGGTTACATACAGACTACTTTCCGCTGAGGGTGTAGCTTTTGTCTTCGACCCCTTTGCTGAAACTGCCATTACACTGGAAGAATCTGAACACCGGAGAGTGAAGGATGTACAAGTTTTATGTTCTGTTGGTTCATTTCTTTAGAGCCTGTAAGTTACTTTTTTTTTTTCAAGCTAAAAATTATTGAAATTACGGGTATCTAAAATCGTAATGGGACACCTTGGAATTCCAAAGTCTGAGAGAAGATTTTTGAAACTGTTTAAAGAAACGGTTTAAATGGTCATTCATTTCTCTTTCTCTCTCAGACGGTGCTCTGCTCTACGCTAACATCGGAGACAATGTGACTTTACCTTGCGTCTACGCTTCCAGTGCCAAACATCTGTGTTGGTACAAGCAGGTTGGCAGGGGAACAACCTCAAATAATATCCTCCTTCTACAGACTTTCACCTCACTCCAACAACTTCTACAAGCAGTTTAAAGACAACAAACGGTTTTCAGTTCATACTGGAACAGGATTCTATCATCTGAACATTTCTAATGTCCAGGACTCAGATTCAGCCATGTACTACTGTGGACAAACCGATGTTAAAGTCACAGAATTTTACAATGGAACATTTTTGGTTTTAAAAGGTAATTTGCTAATTGTATTTTAATCACACTATCTGCATTTCATGCTGTCCTTTTTTCCTCTGTATGGTCCTTTCTAACATCTTATTTCTTTCCAGAGTCCAGTTGCAGGTCTTTCCTCCAGCAGCCGGTGTCCGACTCTGTACAGCCAGGAGACTCTGCGACTCTGAAGTGCACGGTGCACACTGGAACCAGTGACAGAGAACACAGTGTTTACTGGTTCAAAAAGGACACAGGAAGCTCCCACCTGGGAATCATGTACGTCCACACACACAGCAGCACTCAGTGTGTGAAAGGTACAGAGTCTGGGTCTCCTGCACAGAGCTGTGTGTACAATTTACCAAAAAGGAATGTGAGCCTGTCTGATGCTGGAACATACTACTGTGCTGTGGCTTCATGTGGACAGATACTGATTGGGAAAGGAACGAGACTGGATGTTGGAGGTGAGCAGCACACCTTTTTATTATTATTTTCAACTGGATCCCTACATTGTTGATTCATGTAACAAATGGCTAATATCACAAATAAAAATATATAAAATATAATTTAATTTGATTTAAAATAAAAATCATTTTAAAAAAAAAGAACTAATATGTCTGCATCCTTTGCTAGGTGTCTTATACAAATCCAGGCCACTTCTCCTTTCTTACTATTTTTTCTACATAGTATTTTGTTTTTTCTTTTCTCACAGGGGAACAGTATTTCACTCTCCCTGTCATGCAGTGGTACATGTGTGCAAGCTCTGCTTGCGTCTCTTATCTTGAACATCATCCTAATCTGTATTGTCTGCAAAATGGCCAAGAGAATATATTCGCAGTCTCCAGGTAAATTCATTAATATCAAGCAGAAGAAGACGGTCTGTTGTTTTGATAAGAATAAAAGCAAAGGTCAATTCTGCAAATTTCAGCAAGTTTCTTAGTGGTATCAAGTAAGATAGATAATTTTGGTTTTATTTACACAGATTTTGAGGTATCTGTCTCTGAGACATCTGCTTACCAATGACAGATGACTGGTTAGATAATAAAATTTGAATTTTTTGTTAAAGGCTCACATCCCCAGCCGAGCTCCCCAGAATACACTGGTGACACTCAGGTTAGCTAAAAAAGATCCTCCAATATTGAGTTACATTCCTTTGTATGCAGACTCCCATAGTTTACAGCAGCTTTCTTATTTCCTACAGAACGAGGGATCTGACGCTCCACACTACGTAGCTCTGGACTTTAAAAAGAGACAAGGCAAGAGGCAAGAGAGCAGGAATCAGAGGAGCACAGAGGAGGAGACGGTTTACTCTGGAGTCAGAATGACAGAACTGGAGTGAAATTTGCTGTTTGATCAAGTCAAACCTACTAAATGCTGAATGCTGCAACTCTCTTTGTAAGCCCTGTATTTTCATTTATTATCAATATCTGCAATGAGATCAATCAACTTTGTGTTTTTAAATACTTTTTAATCCTGCATATGCTTAACTGCTAAGTTTAAGGTATATTCTCTCAGTGGTTTCTACATTTAACATATCACTCAAAAGATCTGACTATGACTTAAGGAATCTTCTAACAGTTCCAGGAAATCAGGATTATTATTTTTTTTTTTTCAGACTTTTCACAGACTGAGTAGTTCTTTTCATGACATGCAAACTGAGCCTCATCTTGGTGGAAGGCCCCTTTAAATTCAGCATAAGGCCCTGTTCGCTTCTATTTAGTAATTGTGTGCAGTTCAGCTCTTGATCAGCAGGAGGCAGCAGACCACCTGCTATAGAAATGACCTAAGTGCTACATCATGATGAACACATTTTGCTCAACTGTTGTCAAGATCATTAGATAGCTAATATTGGAAAGATAAGTTAAAGCTAATACAACCCAGAGAAAGGCTGAGGAAGTGTATGTGAAGATTTCAAAGACAGACACAAATGAGGGGTGTTCTGTTTGTTCAGAACATGCTGAGCTAAATAAAGTATGAAGTCAGTTCATCAATAATGTGTGTATGGGTGAGCAGTCACACCAACAAAGGTGTCAGCCAACACTACTATCGAGCCACTCTCCAGATCCCAGCAACCAAACAGAATATTGGGCTTGAGGCCTACGAGCCTACACCCCCTGCTTAGGAGCGAGGTCCCAACGCAGACCCTGAAGCAAAATCAATATTAGATACGGGAAAATTCAACTCATATCAGACAATTTTCTAATCAAGAAAACTC
The DNA here is from genome assembly GCF_001640805.2 of Lates calcarifer. NCBI lineage: Eukaryota > Metazoa > Chordata > Actinopteri > Centropomidae > Lates > Lates calcarifer. Next base: position 45,532 of record NW_026117758.1, read on the forward strand.
CAATGATATCAGCTCATATTTCCATCAACAACCCTTTATCAACACAAAATGTTCCTCTCTTCCCCCCTCCCAAGCTTCACAACCCAGCAACCTTGGATCCAGAGGAAGTATTTTTAAAGAGTACATCAAAACGTGGACAGTAGAAATATAACAGAGTGATGTGCAGCTTTACCAAAGGACATCTTATGATCAAGGTACATGTGGCAATGTATGTGCGACCACCTTTGCCTTTAATATGTCATGTCAAGCTCAGCCAAAGAGGTTTCGTCAACACACCACCCCCACACACACACCTGCCTTCCCTCCTAACAGGATGTGTCTGAGATGCTATTTGTTTGTTTGCAATACATGCCTCTTCCACCTCTCATTTCCATGTACAACAAAGCAGTTATAAAGGAAAGAGGAGGAGCTTTATGATGAAGTTGTTGGGGGGCTGGCTTTGTTTTTTTTTTTCTCTTTAATAACCACATATTTTGTTTTATTCTAGCATAGGTTACCTTCACGGTCGTGCTTTTAAACATATACTGGATGAATATAAAGAGAAACATTAAAGCTGTAAATAGTGAAATTCTCGTCTTTAAATTTTGCTCTTGCTTCTCGTGTTCTTTGTGTTTAACTGTAGAGAGCTAGAGAGGAAGTACAGTCACCCCTACCTGACCTGAATTCACCTCTTAATGCCAAAAGCACAGTGGAAAAAAACTGTCCAGTATTGCCACAAGGTATTTCTGCAGCCCAGTGTGGTGCTCAGTGTGGTGCTCAGTGTCGCCTGACCTACTTTCATCGGGTATGAGAAACAAAGTGACTACAGGAAACAAATGATGAATTGCCTGCAAAAACAAAAAATACACTGCTACTCTTTTATGCAGAGTGGTAATAGTGGTAAGATAAGATAAGATAATAAGAGGGGCAACCTGTTGGCCGAATGGATAGGGTGCATAACCTATAGGTGCAGGCCATGAGCAGCCGGTCCCTGGTCCCAACTCCCAGCTGGGCTTGCTGCATGTCTCTACCCTGCTCTTTCCCCTCATTTCCTGTCTCTCTCCACTGTCACGATCTAATAAAAGCTGAAAAACTCAAAATTTAAAAATAAATAAATATTTTTGATGTAGACAAACACAGAACCCACAGCAGCAGTAGTAGCTATCTCTGGCTCCTCTAACTCTCAGTATAAAGGCTGAAAAATCGGCTTAAAACATGGAGTTCTGCTGTAAAACTGGTGCAACGGCATGCATTAGTTTGAAATAATATATGATTTGGATATGGAACAGACTAAAACATATGTGATAAAGCTGGTTATTCTATCTATTCTCTTATTCTTATTCTGACCAGTTAAACGCAGACAATCAAAACTACGGTTTTTCTGAACTGTCATTTCACAAAATGACCTCTGAATGACAGCTTTCTGTATTTGTCATCTGGAAAGCAGGTGAAAGGAGAAGCTACTTTTAATCAGTTAAAGACACTGGGCGTACTTGTCTTATAGAACACGTGATGAAATGTGTGGTTTTTATGTCTGTAGTATGTTTTGAATAAAGAAAAGAAAAGCTTGGGGTTAAACATCACTTTCTACAGTGACTCACTTCATCAGAAGATGATCCGAGTCAAAAAGAATTCTCCACCCACGTGTTTGTTGGTGCAGCACAGAGACGCAACAGTAATGAGCACGTAACTCCTAATGACATTGAAATGACACAATGCAGAGCAGTGTACCGATATACAAGTTTCAATAATGTGTTTCCATTTTGTTGTTATTTACGCAAAGGCTTTTGACATATGGCACTGCCCCTGTTTTTAATGTTGATCATATGGTCTGCTCGTATTCTCTTAAAACATGTCGGCTATGGCAGGTTCTATTTTCCATTTCAGCTTTGACTTGTGTGAGAAACAGTGACGACTAAGCCATCCTACTGTCACTTTGCACAAAACAGGAAGTATGGGTTTGAGTGAGAAGAGTGTTGGTCAGTACTGCCTCGTCTGTTCTGCGTCAACAAGCGTACAGCTTTTACCACAGGGTTTTTTTTTTTTCCAAAGTGCACATATATACAGACCACAAACATCAAAGGACATATTTGTGTCACACACAGTAGCCTGTCTCTGCTGCATGAGCTGTCAGCGCCATTACGTCTGCAAGGGCAAAGCAGAGGGATCACTCCTTATTTCACTCTCTATGCTCCCCTGTGATATTATCTGTAGCTCTGTGTATTTCAAGTACAAGGTAGAGGTAAAGGTGTACATGTGCTTCTCTCCAGAAAAAAACACACTGTGCATACACATAGACATCATAGTGTTGAAGATGCTAATACACCAAAACATCGAGAAAAGGCAAAGCAGAAGTTTCCAATCATAAGAAAAAGTGAGGCCGTCACATGACAAGAACACGCCAGGAAATGTGGGTTTATATTTGACTTGTTTACCCATTATGAGGGTGCAGGTGACCGTGGTGCAGCCCTCAGGTTTGATTGTGTTTTAGGTTTACACTGACACCTGCTGGTCTACAGGATGTTTGGCACATTCAGCTTTCTCTAGCTTTTTCTGGGACTTCCTCTTTGTGACAACCAGTGCTGCTTCAATTATTACTCTGTGTGCAATTTTATGATACATCTCTTTTTTTTCTTCTCACTCTGTCAGCACAATACAAAAAAAATGTATTTTATCTTACAGTATCATGCAGAATTTTTAAGCACATGAAAAGATAAAGTGACAAGCACTTCTGCTTTTAGTCTCACTGCTGTAGTTGTTTAGGTGTGTGTGAGAGAGGCAGTGGGAGGAGGCTGTGCTGTGTGTCTGTACGTGCTATTCACACAGTGACGAGGAAAAAAAGAAAAAAAAAAAACACCCCTCTGTTTTTTCACACTATTGCTTTTCATCTCTCACCCCAACCAGCTATCCTTCTCTGACAATGTTGCATCAATGGTCTGGTTGTCACCACACAACATAAACAAAATCTCGTTACACCACCTGTCTCTTGGTACAGGCCATGGTTATCTTTCGCCTTGTCTACTGCACATGTTTATCTTTACTAGACTTGACTGCTGTAGCAGTGTCTTTACAGGTCTGTGCATAGTCCATGAGATGGTGTCAGCTAATGCAGAACACTGCTGCCAGTGTCATTCCAGTCCTCAAGTCTTTACGCTGTCTTCCTGTTTGTCAAATAATTGATTTGAAAACATGTTAAAACTACATGGTTCAGGGTGAAAACACATATGTTATGTACTGTCCACAAAGACATGTAAAGCATCATTTGCATGCACAAGGGGATGCAGAATGTTAGTACACACAAGCCTGGTGAACTTCACACATCCAAACCACAGGAGCATAACAAAGGTCAACCAAAAACGGCTGAAGATGTTCTTCAAAAATCCATTTGGGTTACCTAAGGTTGATGTTTGGACTCTTTTAAATACTCCAATATTTATGCAAAATCAGAGAAATATGTCAGATGAACTATCTCAAATCAGAGCTTCTCTCCTCTCTCTTGTATGAGCATTGAAACCCACAAATCTGTGCTACTTGGGTTGCGTAAAGACTATTTTCCGCTGAAGGTGTAGCTTTTGTCTTTGACCCCATTACACTGGAAGAACCTGAACACTGGAGAGTGAAAGATGTACAAGTTTTTTGTGCTCGTAATTCACCTCTTCAGAGCCTGTAAGTAAAATTTTCAAGTTAATTCCTGGTATGTTAAATCTAACTGGGACACCTTGGAATTCCAAAGTCTGAGAGAAGATTTTTGAAACTGTTTAAAGAAACGGTTTAAATGGTCATTCATTTCTCTTTCTCTCTCAGACGGTGCTCTGCTCTACGCTAACATCGGAGACAATGTGACTTTACCTTGCGTCTACGCTTCCAGTGCCAAACATCTGTGTTGGTACAAGCAGGTTGCAGGGGAACAACCTCAAATAATATCCTCCTTCTACAGACTTTCACCTCACTCCAACAACTTCTACAAGCAGTTTAAAGACAACAAACGGTTTTCAGTTCATACTGGAACAGGATTCTATCATCTGAACATTTCTAATGTCCAGGACTCAGATTCAGCCATGTACTACTGTGGACAAACCAGTATTGCAGTCACAGAATTTTACAATGGAACATTTTTGGTTTTAAAAGGTAATTTGCTAATTGTATTTTAATCACACTATCTGCATTTCATGTTGTCCTTTTTTCCTCTGTATGGTACTTTCTAACATCTTATTTCTTTCCAGAGTCCAGTTGCAGGTCTTTCCTCCAGCAGCCGGTGTCCGACTCTGTACAGCCAGGAGACTCTGTGACTCTGAAGTGCACGGTGCACACTGGAACCAGTGACAGAGAACACAGTGTTTACTGGTTCAAAAAGGACACAGGAAGCTCCCACCTGGGAATCATGTACGTCCACACACACAGCAGCACTCAGTGTGTGAAAGGTACAGAGTCTGGGTCTCCTGCACAGAGCTGTGTGTACAATTTACCAAAAAGGAATGTGAGCCTGTCTGATGCTGGAACATACTACTGTGCTGTGGCTTCATGTGGACAGATACTGATTGGGGAAGGAACGAGACTGGATGTTGGAGGTGAGCAGCACACCTTTTTATTATTATTTTCAACTGGATCCCTACATTGTTGATTCATGTAACATATAGCTAACAAGTACATCCATAAAATATGATTTAATTTAATTTTAAATAAAAATCTTTTTAAAAACAACTAATATGTCTGCATCCTTTGCTAAGGTGGTACAATGTTTAATTTTAAAGAGAAGAAATAGACAGACTGTCATATACAAAATCAAGGCCATTTCTTTTTTCTCTCTCTTTTTCCTTGGTTTACACTGCGTTTTCACTTCACAGGAGAACAGTGTGACACTCCACCCATCTTGCGATGCATGGTTGTAGCTGTGCTGTCTCTTATCTTGAACATCATCCTAATCGGTTTCATCTACAACATGGCCAGGTGAAAAACCTCTTTTATTCCTCTCTGTGCCCCAAACAGCTGTTCTTGTCCTATGTAAGTTAGGTTGAGTGAGTATGACCTCCCTCGTAATGCTTGTGTAAAGTGCATGACACTATGCAACACTACGTCACTCACAGAAGAAGCTAGCTCTGCTTCTAGTACCTGTATTTACTTGAACTCTGGGCCAAACAGAATTCAATGTACCAGTGACCTGTAATTACCACTTGTAGCTGCAGAGGCCGCTGCTGCTCACCAAAAGTTACAGAGTGCTGATTTAACTGTGTATGAGACTTTTGCTAACTTGCTTTTTTAAGGGTCACATCTTCAGCTGAGCACCCCAGAATACACCGCTGACACTCAGGTTAGCTAAATAAAAATCCTTGCAACACAAGTTACATTTATTTGTATGTAAACTCATCTCATAATTCAGAATTTACAGTAGCTCTCTTATTCTCTACAGAAAGCGGGATCTGATGCTTCACGGTACATAACTCTGGACTCCAAAAAGGAGCAAACCAAGACCAAGAGGCAGAGGAGCACAGAGGAATAGACAGTTAACTCTGGATTTAGAATGGAAGACCTGGATCCCACCAAAACCTGACTGCTGCTGCTCTCTTTCTAAATCCTGTAACATCAGTTAACTACTGATATCTGATATGAGATCAATCAATTTATGTTTGTTTAATGCATTTGATAAACTTTAATCTTGCATATACCTAACTGCAAAGTTTAAAATATATTCTGAAAATAAAAATAGCAAAAATTATATGAATAAAATCTTACTGTCTGTGGAATGCTTCTTTAAACATAAGGCTTTGGATGTTTCTATTCAGTAACTGCATACAGTTCAGCTCTTGTTCAGCAGGGGGAGGCAAACCACCAACAATAAAAAAAAAAATCTATGCGCTACATCATGTTACCTAAACACATGTTGCTTAAGTGATCACACCATGTCATGAACACCACCAGATATCTAATGTTAGAAAGGTAAGTTATTTAAAGCTAATACAAAGCAGAGAAAGGCGGAGGAAGTGTACTTCAGAAATGAGTGAGGTGGGTCTTGTTTGTGCGTAACACGCCACAGCCATCCACCCACAGAGTGATGTGTTTACAGGTACTGTTGTGGTCGACTGACATAAATACCCCCCCCCCCCCCCCAACACACACACACACACACCTTTTGTTCAAGCCCCCAAGGCACCTCAGGACCATGACAGCAACATGACATTATACAGGCAGTTATCATCTTTTTGTTTTTCAGCATTCAGACTTTAGTCCAGTTCACTCAATGGGGGGATGAAAAGTTTTTTGTTGTCAGTGAAATTCAGCTAGCCTTTTGTGATTTTATTCAAACCTGACCAATTCTGACACAAACTTATACTTACTTACTTACTTATACCTTTTCTATCCTTGTTTCAGAAAACAAACAAAAACTCATGTTAAGTTTGAGTTATTGTTCTATTGTTCCTGTCTTATTCAGCTCTGAAGTTGTTTCTCTTGTAAAGTCAGTGGCTCTGCAGCCAAATGACTAATAAGAGAAGAGAGAAAAAAAAACTTCTCACTTCTGAGTTCCCGCTCTGGTCAAGCTCTCTCACATCGAGTTCAACCGAAGTGGTTTTATCAGCCCCTAATTCGCATCTGCCCCCCTCCTCCTGACAGGATGTCTATGTGGTTGTATTTGTGATGCTGTTTGTTTGTTCCACTGGCCGTCACAATACACGTCTCTGTTCTTTCAACTTCTCATTTCCATGTATATTTTTACACTTATGTCTATTTACAGCTTTCAAAATAAAATGCACAAAATCATACTTTTAACTTCATATAAACTAAAAAGTACAGACAAATAGGCATTCACATCGTGGACCCAGCTGACTCACAGCCACCACAGCAGTTATAAAGGAAGGAGGAGGAGGAGCTTTATGACAAAGTCTTTCGGGGGGCTGGCTTTTCTTCTGTATAACCACATTTTTTTTGGTATGCTCTACAGTTCCTGCTTTTAAATATATAACTGTAAAGAGAAACACATTAAACAAATAAAATTCTTCACAGTGCAATATAAACCACAAAAAGCCATTAATTCTTTGTGCTTAACTGTAAAGAGGAAGTACATTTGCCCCTAACTGACCTGAATTCACTTCTTAATGCCAAAAGCATAGTGGAAAAAAACAGTCCAGTGTTGCCACAGTGGGCTGCAGATATGTGGTGCGCTCTGTGTTGTCTGACCTATTTTCATCAGTTAGGAGATATATAATAGGAAACAAATGAAGAATTGCATGAAACAAAAAACTCTATCAGGATACTCTATCATTTGTGCACAAAGAGTTGATATTGTGGGAGTGAGATTAGATTAAAAAGATACTTTGTGATATAGAGAACCACAGAACCACACAGCAGCAGCAGTAGTAGCTCTCTCTGGCTCCATTAACTCTGCAATATGAAGTCTGAGAGAACATGGAGGTCTAGATTTAGTTTTAAAACATGGAGTTCTGCTGTAAAACTGGTGCAATGGCATGCTATTAGTTTGAAATAATATATGGTTTGGATATGGAACAGACTAAAACATATGTGATAAAGCTGGTTATTCTATCTATTCTCTGATTCTTATTCTGACCAGTTAAACGCAGACAATCAAAACTACGGTTTTTCTGAACTGTCATTTCACAAAATGACCTCTGAATGACAGCTTTCTGTATTTGTCATCAGGAAAGCAGGTGAAAGGAGAAGCTACTTTTAATCAGTTAAAGACACTGGACGTACTTGTCTTATAGAACACGTGATGAAATGTGTGGTTTTTATGTCTGTAGTATGTTTTGAATAAAGAAAAGAAAAGCTTGGGGTTAAACATCACTTTCTACAGTGACTCACTTCATCAGAAGATGATCTGAGTAAAAAGAATTCTCCACCCACGTGTTTGTTGGTGCAGCACAGAGACACAACAGTAATGAGCACGTAGCTCCAAATGACGCTGAAAGCCAGACGAAGTGCAGAGCAGTGTACCACAGTACACAAGTCTCAATAATGCGTTTTTGTTTGGTTCTCCTCGTTAAATGTGTTTTCAAGTTAAGGCTTTTGACATATGACGCTGCTTCCTCTGTTAATTTACCATACGGTCACATTAAAAATAAAACACGTTCTTAAAACATGTCGGCTATGGCAGGTTCTATTTTCCATTTCAGCTTTGACTTGTCTGAGAAACAGTGAACAATAAACTGTCCCACTGTTGCTTTGCAAAACACAGGAAGTATGGGTTTGAGTGAGAAGAGTGTTGGTCAGTAATGCCTCGTCTCTACTGAGTCAGAAGTCGTACATCTTTTACCACAGTTTTTTTTCTAAGGCATATATGTATAAACAGACCACAAACATCAAAAGACATATCTGAATCACATGCAGCAGCCTCTTCCTGCTGCATGAGCTGACAGCGCCATTACATCTGCAAGGGCAAGGCGGAGGGAACTAGACAAAAAAATAACTAATTGTATTTATAGTGTTGGAACAGATGCAAATACCTGACAACAATCACACCTTTGTTTTCTCAGTCCAACAGTAACACAAGCCCCTACACAATTATATACACACATGTGCATATTGCAGTGACCACGTGTTACAATCAAGCACCATGAGGCCCTCATGGGAGGCAACTTTTCAACCTACTATAGCCTGCTACTGTTTAGAGGAAAACACTAGTATTTCTATATGTTTGAGTGATATTCTACAAGTAATGTGCTCTTTAAATTACTGCTAACTTCCTTGTTGAAGGATTTACAAGAATACACTGCAGTACTTGGCAATGCTTTTAAATGACCTCTTACTTGGAACTGCATTACCATACACAACTATATGATCAACAGCTGTGTGGGCAGCAAAAGGACATCTGTCAGGAAGAGACTGCAAAAGAGGAGTTGTAGTAGGGCATGATAAAACATAAAAAAAAGAAATACTGAAAATCTGACTTGTGACTAGCAAAATACAAATAAATAATGTTAGTTCACTGTCCACAACACAGGAGTTATGTTCTCTAAGACAGTATATATAATGCTTGGTAGATGTGGACCTTAGTTTCCGGGTAACCAGCAACTAGTGTGGAGACTAGCTGGAATACTGAAATTTGCTTACCATTTCTATAACCAGTGTAATAGGCAGGGATGCTACACCCCGTTGTTAACCTTTCATCCCCCTCTCCATCCCCCAGTAGCAGAGAATGAGCAGGAGCAGGGGGGTTGTTTAGTTGAATATGAAAGTATAGTCTGCCTGATTATTTATCCGACTGAGGTTTGTGAGGTTAGAATCTATGGCCCTGACCATGGCTCTGAAATATCAGTAGCGTGACTGTGCTGTGTATTGATGAATCCATGACGCTGTCCGTGGTGCTGAAGTAGCAGACGGATTTGTAATTGCGCCTTTTTCTCTCTCTTTCTACTACATATATTGTAGCCTACTATATATACTCTATATAGTAGTAGTCACCTTCATGATCAAAGTGAAGAGTAGCAATGTGTAGTCAAGAGAAATGTGTGAGGAAGAGCAAGAGGACCATAGAGACACACTGTTTGATCAAACCAGTAAAAGAATACGTTCTGGCTGTGCGCTTGGGATGTTGTATGATCCTGTCTTCTGTTTCTTCCATTCATTCTTTTTTCCTTTCCACAGACAGACAATTCTCCATGCTGCACTTGACATTGAGGGCTAACCACAACATGCAACATAACGCCTCATGATTAGGTACAGAAAAATTTACATTAGAGGGCAGTAACGCAACATTAAATTATATGTGGTCTGCCGTTAAGAAGCATCAGAAGAACAAAAACCATGGCTTTGTGAAACGCTGTTCACACAGTCATTATAAGTGGTTTCCCCTAAATGGAGGACTGATGATGATGCTGTGTATATGGGGCGTCCCATTAAGTAGAACTGTTTGAACAAATGCTACATCTAACCTGAGGGGTATCACTGGAATGATGAAGAAGACCAGCCTGCAACCACAGCTTATAAATTATAAATCTAAATTGTCAACAAATTGATTTTAAGTATTTTAGATGGGTTAAATCACATGACCTGTTTTCTGTTTTCTTTCTTTGTCTCACCTACACACTGCCTTTCAACCCAGTTAACCATTTAAACACATGCCTTCTTACACAAATAATCATATGAGTACATCCAGATCTCTAAGCACTGCACATTTTGTGGAGAACAAACACTGACATGCACCAACCATACGCCCCCATGAGTGGACTTAGGAGAATTTCCTTTTGATAGAATACAAACATGTCACGCCTACTGTCCCCCAGTGTATAACAACAGTGATGTCACCAAAAATCAACCAAAATTACACCTCTAGTCACCTGATCAGGCTGATCTTTTGGAAAAGAACAAATCGCTAGTCTGACTCTAAACCAAGCAAGTCAGCTTAGCCAATCACAAACAGCCTTCGTGTCCTATAAGAGTTGGGTGCGTCCGTCATCACACAGGACACAGACTGCAGAGCTTCAGAGATGATGCCACTTTACATTTTTCTTGTGCTTATCAGTCAAATCTGTGAGTATTTCACACCAATTTCTCACTTTCACTATGTGTATCAATATAATTCTTAGTGAGAGAGATGTTTGAAAAGTATGATTAATATCATTTTATGCATTTCTACGCAGGTCCAGTGCCAGCTGATGTTGACAAGACACCAGGTATCATTCAGGACAGTGGGGTCAAAACAGCTAAAGTTGGGGAGGATGTAACTTTGCGGTGCTTTTGTCAAAATGATGCTGTAACTTTCCTTTCCTGGTACCAGCAAAGCTTGGGAGGCAAACCTCAGATCATATCAACTCGCATGAAGCACAAAGCAGAAGCTGACATCTACCCTGCGTATAAAGATAGGTTTCAAGTCTCTGGAAATCAAGACAGCAGCAACCATCTCACAATCAAAGACCTTCAAGCGTCAGATTCGGCAACATATTTCTGTGGGATTTTAGAGTTCAATGCAATCGAATTTGGACAAGGAGCTTTCCTTCATGTCAAAACATCATCGTCCAACATCCAGGCTACAGTCCATCAGCCAGAGTTGGAGCCACTTCGGCCAGGGGACTCCGTGAATTTGAGCTGCACAGTGCACGCTAAATCACTGTGTGACGGACATCAGAGCCTCTACTGGTTCAGACATGGTGCATCTCAGCCTGCAGTCATGGACCCCAGCACAGGACAGTGTTCAAGTTCAAAGTCGCAGGTGAAAAATTGCACTTCAAACCTTGCAATAAAGTCTGCGAGCTCCTCTGATGCTGGGATGTACTACTGCGCTCTGGAATCCTGTGGAGAGATTGTTTTTGGAAATGGAACGAGAGTAAAGATTGTAGGTAGGTGGTAATAGCTGATATTACATTTTACTGTTCCTTCAAACCTGAAAAATAGCCATTAAATTAACCACAATGACTGTATATCCACAAAAATAAACATAGAAAATAGATGTAAGCTATTGTTTCTCCTCTCTTGACTCAATGTTAGATGGTTTTACTGAAGTCGCCCCTCTCCTGGTGTATTGCTTAAGTCTGGCATTAGCAGTTTCCATTACCGTGCTGCTTGCCCTGGCTTTCGTCATGTACAAGATGAAAAAAAAGCTGTGCTCTGTCTGCAAAGGTAAGGTTTTCAAAATCAATAAAATGTCCCTGTATTGACTTGGCTCGATCATTCATATATTCATATATTTTGATTTGCAGGAACTGTTTCTCATCTGACGTGTTCTCCCGCCTCTGACACCATGGTAGGTCAAATAACTACCTACTGAGTCACAAAACAAGATTTTAATGACCAGCTATTTTATCTTTTTCTACTAGTACAATATGTCCTCACATAATTGTTATTTTGTCTTTAACAGACCCAAGATGCAGACTCTCTCCACTATGCTGCTCTGAGTATGAAAAGAAACAGCAAACAGCATCGTCAAGAGGACAACACGGAGAGTGTTTGTGTATACTCTGGAGTAAAGTGCAGAAAAGAGTGATGTAGATTAACTTTCTTTCTTGTCAGGCACTGTCGCAAGAAAACAGCTATTCATGGACTAAATGTAAAATGTAAAATAATGTTGAAATAAAATAAAATGTGTTTTTGGTTACAGTTTTTATATGTCCAGTATGTTCTGAGAGTGTCAGTCAAAGAGATCAGCATCTCTGTTCAAACAGTATAATACTAGATACAGATATAGACTAAGCAGGCTCATGAAAATCCCCTACAATCTATAAATATCTTCCTCCACCAGAAGCGCAAGCGCAGGTAGCACCTTCAAATCTACCGCCGTCTCTCACCGTTAGCCTTTCACTCCTGTGGTGAAGGTGGTGTGAGCTACAGAGTATAAGTTTCCATTGGTGGAAACATAAGTCCCAGCAGAGCTTAAACACAGGAAGACTAGCCTGTAGCCTCAGGCCACAGCATCTTACACTTCAGCAAGTCTGGTCCCACAGGACTTTGAGAAACAAACATCATATCTCAAATACAGAAAACACATCATGCATATAAGTAAGAGAATCTGAAATAGCAATTGACATACCTATACCTCAGAGATCCTGATTTATTTCTTAGCTCATGTAAATATTGCTCTGAGGGAAGCTTTGAGTGAGGCTTTCATTTTAGTCTTGTTTTGCTGATCCAAACCCATTTCACACTTTCACTTCCCTAAAATGTGCACACCCACACTTGATCTTGTTATGCTTTTCATGAAATCCACTTTGTGCTACATCAGCGTTCTGAGAAAGAGGACATACAGTGTTATGCAGGTCCACAATGCATACTCAGCTCCAACACGATTGCCCTAACTGAAAGAGTGGACTAAGCCACAACACAATAACATCCAAAAAATCCATCTATTGGTATAAAGAAGACTGTCATTAATAAAAGAACATAGTATTTCCTCCATTTAGACACTGTGCAAAAGGGGTGGGCAATATGGCTGCCAAATGAACATTCAGGCTCTTACTGGGGACATAACCACGCTGGCATATCAAATCATTCTGCTCTAACTAAGTAAGGCACTATATACTGCATCTCCTTTGTGATTTCAACTGTACCAGCACTGAAGATGTCTTAGGAGAAGAATATTGTAACATGCTACCATCAGGAGGTCAGAGGTCAAACTATGTTAAACCGTCTGGCCTTAAGTTCAACCTGTACATTTTTGCTAAAATGTGTCTTTTGCAACATCACAGACTCTAACTGATGAAGGAAAATACTTTTTAAAAAATAAATCTCTGTTATTTTGCATGAATGTAAGGATTAATATGTCACAAAGTAGAAAATACAAGTGTAACACGTGTATCCTCTGAAGGCGGTAAGAAACAGCAGATATTTGGCAGTGTAATGGGGGCAACATGAAGGGGAGGGGTGTTTTTGATGATGGCTGGCTACCTTGTCCCTCCTCTTCACAACACATTCAGTCACAACCAGTTTTGTATAGTCTTAAGATATTGAGACATTTTAGTCTTCTTATTGACTGCAAGACCCTTTTACTTTAATATTCAGTGCAGAAAATTCTACCACACTATCTAAAGAGGCTGGTGATGGTTTCATTTACAAACTGAACCGGGAACAATATAAATGATGTGCACATTCCCTCGATAAATTCTAATCACGTTCCCTCTTCAAAACATACTGTATTTTCCAATTCTGTCTCACTTCTTTGCCTGCAAATCTTGTCATAGACCAAATTGTACAGTGTAGGGCGGCACTGTGATGTGTGTCATGTGATCATGCAGAGTCATTTCTGATTGGCCAATAAAACTCAGTCTTGTCTCTCAAAAGTAGAAGGACGCACAGAGATTCTCTCAATTAACCACGGCAATTCCAACAAAATGACACCTCCAATGTTTGTTTTATATGTGACATGTCTGCTCTTGGGGAGAATGGGTAAGTTGTTCCTTTTCTAAGTGCATTTTGACTCTTTTTCCAATATTTTTGATATGCTCTGCCAATCTTTATGTATATTACAATACTAATTGTGAATTTGCTCGGTCTCTCCTCAGCTGATATGACAGCTCTTGACATATCATCCTCACATTTAAAATCAGTTAATGTTGGCGAAGACGTGACGCTGGAATGTTTCTATAAAGACACAGTAGCAGTCAGGTTTTATTGGTATAAACAGACTCTGGGACAGAAACCAAATATGATGTCTAAATTATATAAGCATGAGAAAAATGGCACGCTCAGTGATGAATTTAAGAATGATCCACGCTTTGTCCTGGAAACTGCCACTGGTAAAAATAATCTGAAGATCTCAGGGGTGCAAATCTCAGACTCAGCAACTTACCACTGCATAAGTGGCTATTCATATGTGTTTGAATTTTTGGAGAGCGTTACTGTCAGTGTAAAGGGTTCAGGTTTGAACAATCAAGCTTTGGTCCATCAGTCAGAATCTGAGACCATCCAGCCAGGAGGCTCTGTGACTCTCAACTGTACAGTACACACTGAGACCTGTGATGGAGAACACAGTGTTTACTGGTTCAAAAGCTCTGAAGACTCTCAACCAAGAATCATTTACACCCATGGAGACAGGAATGATCAGTGTGAGAGGAAACCCAACACACAAACACACACCTGTGTCTACAACTTGCCAATGAAGAACCTGAAGTCTTTCTCATGCTGGGACCTACTACTGTGCTGTTGCCTCATGTGGACACATACTGTTTGGAAATGGAACCAAGCTGGACTTCAAAGGTAACTACAATTCTAGCAAAGAGTGTCACATTTGTTAAACAGTGGTGAATACTTTATAATCAGATTTGATGGCAAATCTAAATGCTCTGTAATGTCTCCTCATGTCTGGCTCTCTGCAGATGAGGCGGACTCTCTTGTCTTGTATTTTCTGAGTGGAGCTCTGACATTCACCACCATCCTGGCTGTTTTCCTGGCTAACACAGCATATAGAATGTACAAGACAAACAGCTGCCAATGCACAGGTGGGCTAAACTTTATATTTGATAGTGTGTTCAATATACGTAATGTTGAATAACAGTAAAGAACTAAGTTGCTGGTGTTCCACCATGTGACTTGGACATCTAGATTAATTTAAAGATGTTAAGTAAAACTGCTTAGTCAACACAGCTTTTTGTTCTGTGAATGAAAAATATTGTAATGGCAACAACATTCAGAGCCTAAATGTCTTGAAGTAACACAGATAGCATACGTTCAGATTTTAACATACTCATTTGTAAACTGAAGAAGATACACTTAACATACATAATGTCTGTGCTATAGATAAGAGTTTTTTACGTTGAGCTTGAAAATGAAAACAGGGTCTCCTACTGGATTGAAGCTTTAGCGGCGTCCCTCACTTGTAAGTCCCTTTGGATAAAAGCTAATCTAAAAGCACCTTAATTCTGTCACAATGCAGTAATAGATACATTAGAAGAACTGGTTTACTACATGTGGTCCAAAGAATCCAGCTAAGTTAAATGAATTATCTCGCCTCCATCTTATTGCATTTTGAACATGGCTTTTATTGTTGTCTTTTGTCTCAACTAGACTCTCAAGCAAGATCTGCAGCTGCCTCAGCTCCAAATACAGAAGTACGTATGTTGCACTGTTATACCTGCAGCATATTTTATAACACATAAGCAGAGCAGAGTGGGTGATGCAATGCAATTCAGTATGATGCAAGTTATACATACCGCTGTGTGGACTGATTGTGATGACTTCTTGTTGCTGTTTTACTTTTTTATTCTATATTTGGAGATACTGTTGTTATTTTGTCCTCCGTCTGAAATACAGGAACACAACAAGACTTAACACCTCTCACAGGCTCAACAAAAAATTTACATAAAAATCTTCACAAAGGGAAATATTTTCACATGACGTTTATATTGATTTGCATTATCCTATAGGCATTACTAAGCCTGCTCTCAACACTTGTCTCTTATCAGTTGTGACACACACACACTAATATGGCAATCAATTCTTATATTTCATTATCAGGGTCACCAAGATGCAGACAACCTTCATTATGCTGCTTTAAGGGAGTACAAGGTCAGCAGATCAAGAAGACAGAGGGATGACACCAAGAGTGAATGTGTGTACTCCAGTGTAAAGCAACAGAAGTGAACATGTTTTGCTTCCGGACTTCACCTCCATATACTGAATGTAAAGCTCTGACTTGCAAAAAAATAAAAATTAAAAAAACATGTCAAACAAGCACATTCATTCAGCTACAGTTAAGCCAAATTCTTTTGATCTGACCTATGTTGTCAGAGGTGCCATATTTCCACTCTCACTATATCTGTTATTTACAGTGTACAAACACATAACCACACGTAGCTGATCTCCACTTGTAGGGTCACACACTCAAGTGTGGGAAAACAATATTAAAACAAAGTCAGTATGCTGCTATCTACATCTGCATGAACACCATTTTATTTTGCAAAGTAAAACCATCACTGTTGATAACCTGTATATGTAGTTATTTTCCCCTTCACACAACACACATCATTTGGTGCTTGTTTGTGGTTATGCACTCAAAGGCATATAAAACTCTCAGCAACACTACTTCAGACTCAGTCAGAAACAGATCCGACTCCCTCAAGGTGTGGTAGCATGCTGACAAACAGCAAAGCCAGCCCTCTTGCAGCAGGGTGGCAACGAGACCCGCCAACATACGATTTATAAAATATACATATTGAATGCAGCACAAACACATCAGGTCAGAGAATGAGCACCCGCTCTAGGTGTTGTAGTAAGGTCTGCTATTCTTTGCACGTTGTTTACTGTAAATGTGTTGATTGTGCACCACAAACCCGGAGATGTGACAATCTTTATTTAGCCTCTGTGTGGTCGGCAGTGAAAAGACCTTCTGCTGTCTTTGTCTGTGTGGTTTCAAACAGGAAACTTCTGCAGTGTTTTCATGCACACCTGCCACACAGTATAACTCTGATGCCCAGGCCATCTCAAGTAAACAGCAATGAATAATACTAACTAATATAACTAACTAATACAAGTTGCTCTGATCAATCAGTATCGTACTACAAAACTAAAAGTTTGTTAAGATAAAATATAAACCCCTAATCCCGTTTGCCATTTCAAATGCTGGGCAAGACAAGTAAACCTATACAGAAACCAACAGGACCAGCCCTGCTTGGGGAGTGACATGTTCACTGAGGTATTAGCTTTAGAACCCAGTAGTTCTAGCTGTCATTGACATTTGTCTGTCAGTCAGTGGCCATGAGTACAGTGCATAAGACTTGGGAAGGGGCAGATGAAGCAATAAGTTACCAGCAACATTAGCCACATCTGCTAATAATACCCACTGCAAATAAAATATTATTTAGTTTGCTGATATAATATGGGAATAATGTTAAGTTACAGCAACACACCACCATCCTCTTCATATTCGCATTGTGGAAACAAAATCACACACGTCTAACACTCCACAGCAAAAATCACTACAGCAAATGTTGCAATAATAGATTTTTGGATATTATTATAATACACAGCACCCAATTCTAATATATGCAAGGTCAAAAATCAGCTAAAGGTCCCTTTAACATGCTCATTAGTTGCATGCTATCAGACAGTATGCAGCCAATCGGCAGGTCCAGTGGAATTTTGACACTGGTGATTAAAAAAAAAAAAAAAATCAAATAAGAGTTAGAGCATCACCAGAGAATGTATACTAAATGTTAAATACCCTATTGGATTAAGTAAGTAATGATACATTACAAAACATTAACTAGAGAAAGAGACAAAGACAGACAATTGAGTCTTCCCAACATTCCTAGAGAGTGAACATTAAAGAGCTGGTGGCGTGTATGGAACCAAAGTTCAGTTTGAACTGCCAGATCTTTCTTTATACAGTGCATTCAATGCAGCACTGAACATGTGATCATTGTTTCCACATCAGGATAATAGGGTGTTACTTCTCGTTAGCCAATCAAATGCAGTCTTCTCTCTCAAGAGTGGAGAACGCCTAGAGATTCTGTTCATTCAACGTGACATTTTGAACACAATGACACCACTGAAGTTTGCTTTTTATCTGACTTATCTGTTCTTAGGGAGTTCAGGTAAGTCGTCTATTGTAAATACATTTGTTTAAAGTAGTTTAATATTTGATATGATTGCAGATGTAATCATTATTATCGTCTCAAACTTTGAACATCTCTTTTTTCTTCAGCTCAGACGACGAATCTGAAATCATCTGTATCATGTCCGTCAAGACAGTGGGTTTTTTCAGGCTAATACTGGGGAAAAC
The DNA here is from genome assembly GCF_001640805.2 of Lates calcarifer. Taxonomy (NCBI): domain Eukaryota; kingdom Metazoa; phylum Chordata; class Actinopteri; family Centropomidae; genus Lates; species Lates calcarifer. Next base: position 63,668 of record NW_026117758.1, read on the forward strand.
ATGACTTTGCAGTGTTTCTATGAAGGTGATGCTGTGATGTTTTACTGGTATAAACAAACTTTAGGACAGAAACCAAGGCTCATTTCTACCTTCTATAAACATGATGAAAGTGGCACCTTTCGTAACGAATTCATGAACAATCCTCGTTTCACACTAAAAACAGGAAACGGTAATAATCACTTGACAATCTCGGATTTGCAAATTTCAGATTCAGCCACTTACTACTGCATAGGTTGCTATGCTTATGATTTTGAATTTGTAGAGGGCGCTACCATCAGTGTAAATGGTTCAGGTTTGAACATCCAGGCTTTGGTCCATCAGTCAGAATCTGAGACCATCCAGCCAGGAGGCTCTGAGACTCTCAACTGTACAGTACACACTGGGACCTGTGATGGAGAACACAGTTTTTACTGGTTCAAAAACTCAAACTCTCAAAAAAAAGAATCTAATGCAGGACTTATTTACACCCATGGAGACAGAAATGATCAGTGTGAGAGGAAACCTAACACACAAACACACACCTGTGTCTACAACTTGCCAATGAAGAATCTGAATCTTTCTCATGCTGGGACCTACTACTGTGCTGTTGCCTCATGTGGACACATACTGTTTGGAAACGAGAAAAAGCTGGGCTTGAAGAGTAAGTAACAATATAGCAGTGTTTTCATATATACTGTGGTTAGGATCCCTACTTACTCTACATTCTAAAGCTCTGTAATGTCTCTTATCCTGTGTTTCTGCAGATAAGCAAGACTCTCTTAACCTGGTGTATTTCTTAAGTGGAGCTTTGGCATTCACCACCATCCTGGCTGTTTTACTGACATATGCAGCATATACCATGAAAAACAGGAACAGCTGTCCATGTACAGGTAAGCTAACTGTCCATTATTGCTTTTGATAATGTGTATTTATAGACTTAATATTGGAGATAAAACCATTTGAAGTTAATATACTACAACAACCAAATCAAGACAAGAGTGTCACAAATAAATTCCACCATTTTAATTACATCCATATATAATGGAAATATATTTTTATTCCGTAAATAAAGTGTGCTGTGGTTCCTTTTCCATCACGTTTAAATTGTATATTAAAATCAAAAGCCGTTAAAAGAATCTGTCTTTCTTGTCTTATTTCATAACCAGACTCTCAAGTAAGATCTTCACTTGCCTCAACTCCAAATACAGAGGTGAGTATTTATGTATCATAGTATCATAACAAAGTATAGGGGACAAATGCAAAAAAGCAACACCCATGTAAAATAATGCAGTTCAGAACAATAGATGTGAAATACATACTACATCAGTGGGTGTTAGGTCTTTTCCACTACAGCAACTCACCAACCCATAATCTGGACCTTACCAAAAACTGAACTTTATATGAGTACGCAAATATGACACATGTTTAGTTACGGGTTATTATGTTCCTGTAGTGGAAACAGCCTGTGTAAAGCACAAAGATACTGTCAGTGTGAAATATATTGTACAAGTGTCGCTATCATTCTGTTCAATAACTGTGCGTAACTGTGGTAATTAAATATTAAAGTGATGTTTTATTACCAGGGTTACCAAGATTCAGACAACCTCCATTATGCTGCCTTGAGGAAACATAAGGTCAACAGGTCAACGAAACACAGGGACAACACACAAAGTGAATGTGTGTACTCCACTGTAAGGCAGTAAAGCTGGATGTATGTCATTTGTACTCTGTTCCTGTATGAGAGAAAGTGATTTTCTAATGTCTACCAAGCTTGATGATGCAATTATTTTTAAGTGGGAGCATGGTTATCAGATTTTACCAGTGTATAATGAATGCAATGCTTGGTCTTGGAATAAACTGATAAAACAAGTGCTTTCAGCAGCCAGGTTTCTTCAACACGGTGTGATCTATGTTGTCAGAAGCGCTATTTTTAGTCCATGCTAGCTAGTCGCTCAAATGGTGGTCTGTCTGTCAGATGGTCCACCACTTAGGTCCAACATCCACTTACAAGACTGGCACAAAATATGATTTGGGTATTCATGGTCCCCAGATGATGAATCCTACTGAGTTTGGTGGTCCCCTAACTTTTCATCTAGCATCATAATCAGGTCAAAATCATACCTATGTTAATTTTGCACTACCTCATTTTACAAAGACAAAATATGCACCATTTCCTAAATATAAGTAAAGAAATCTTGACACTAGAACAGTGGGTACACTGAACTGATGTGATGTCTCTATCCCCATGTTTCTCTCTTCACCAGACAAACATACACCTCTGGCCATTTGCTCCCATGTTGAAACTAGAGATGAGATTTTTTTAATAAGAGAGAAAGCGGAAGAAAGAGTTAGAGGGAATGTACAAGAGAGTGTGGGATTGCAAGACACCCACACTTACTAGAAAGTGAAACTTGGTGTTATTGCTTCCTTCTTATTAGTTACTAAATCAAAGGCAAATAAAACTGTCAGCAAAAGTACAGTAGCTAACATGCTGACATTTCATGAACTACACATTCAGAAAGAGAAGATGGAAATAATCAGTAAGACAACCACAACTTAAAGCATGTTTGATACAGATACAAGTCTTTCCAGACACAGCTGCATGCTCAGAGAGAGCAGGGCTGGCCCTCCCCTAGCAGAGCAGCAACAAGGCCCGCCCACAAATGCTGAACATGGCGGGAACCAGTCTGTCAAATCATGAATGCCTACCTCAAGTGTACTGACAAATGCCTTTCCCAAATGCCTCTACAAATTGTTTATTGTTACACATTGTACACAACAGTCTCAGGGTGTGAGGATCTTTTTTTAACCTCTGTGTGGTTGATAGTCACAACAGTAAAAGATTAGCTCTTTGGTCATGTACTTTTCTCGGACCCTCTGTTCTTGTTGTCTTTGTGGTCTCAAACAGGAAATCTCTGGGGTGTTTAATGCACGCCTACCACACAGTATAACTCTGGTACCCAGACTATTCTAGTAGATAACATTGATATATTGGTGTCAAATAGCTAAAACAGGGTAAGACAGAATAATAACTGGTGATATATACATAACAACATTGTAACATCATGTATATGCACTCAGTCATTATATCGGTTTTGTCTAAATCATGTAGTGTACAGTGTAACTATTACCAAAACTCCCCAAGACCAGCCTTGTTTAGGGACTGGCAGCTTGATGTTAGTCTAAGTTTAATTTCACATTGTGTTGATACTGTTGTATCAACCAAACAGTGGCCATAGTATGGGTGTATATCTCAACAACTATTGAATGGACTGGCACAAAATCTAGTACAGACATCTGTGGTTTCCATACAATGAATCTCAATGACTTTGGTGATCTTATGTCTCTTCGTCTAGTGCCAGCATGAGGTTGACATCTGTAGTGTCTTGACAAGTATTCGGTGGATTGCCATGAAACCTTGTACGCACATTCAACTTCCCCACAGGATGAATTTTAGTACCTTTTGGCAGTCCTTTAATCTTTCCTTTAGCACCATTGTTGGGCCAACTTTCCACTAGCTGGTCAGATTTTTACTTTGTCCAATACTTTTATTCCCACATACCTGCAAAAGTAATGCCGTTCTCACCCATAGACTGATAATTGGAAGGTTGAAAATCAGCAATATGCCCCTTTAATGCTCCATTAATATGAAACACCTCAACAAAGAGGCCAAAACTGATGGGTGGGGTCCATTGTATGGTAAATGCAAATGCTCATGCTTTTTAAAATAAGAATTTATGAGTGAAGATGTCAACTGGTATAATACCCTCTTTTAAGTAGAAATATTTATAATAATTATTTATAATTAAAAAAATGTGCTGGTTGCATCTTTCAGTATAGCCAACTTATATCATTTACCGTCATCGCTGTTGTGGTGAAGGTGGTGTGAAGTAGTGAAGAGTTTTCCACTGGTGGAAACTGGGGTCATAGCAGAGCTTTAAGATAGGAAGACTGACCTCTTGCGTGAAATATATGATCTGTTTCAAATGCAAACTATTTGCTTTGACGAATAAAGTGTGAGAGATGTTTCTCCATGTGAAGCGGTTGATTTTTTTGGGGACAGGACAAGAAACAGGCTGTATTTTTCACTGAATCGATACATTGTAAAGTGGAAAGGATGGGCAGACAGAAAGCTTGACTAAGTTGTTCTAGATGTCTCCTGCTCCCCAACATTTGCTAAGATCCTATCTACCCTTTCATTATATACAAATAAGAGGCTTGTTTTACTATCAAAAAATCATTTTGTGGTATATAAAAGAAATCTTCACTCACACAATGAAATTTCAGGTCAAGTGTGTCACTTGTGTCACATAATTCTATACCTATCTGTTAGGATAAGTCTGGTTAAACATCTTACTGTTTACTACTGATGATATCAATGAACTAACACTATGAAATTTCTCTAAATGACTAAAACTGGACTCCACTTTAGCAAGTTGCCCCTGTTTTCAGTGATTTTAAACATCGGGCTTAGAGGTTATATCATGGTTCAGGTAACTCTGTCAATGTGTCTTTACTCAAGAACCAAAACTGACAATGGAGGGGGCAATGAACATGTGCTCACTGTTTCCAAAATAGGACATTCAGTGTCACCACTCGTTGGCCAATCAAATACAGTCCTCTCTCTAAGATTAGAGAACGTACAGAGGTTCTCTACATTCATCAAGACATTTTGATCACGATGACATCTCTGAGGTTTGCTTTATATCTGACTTGTCTGTTCTTGTGGAGAATAGGTAAGTTGGGACTTTTGTGGATAGATTCACATCCTTAGAAATGTTTGTCAATTGTTGACATGCTTAACTTAAATTTTTCATGCAATCATAAAAATAAACTTACAGTATGGAATGGCATTAACTGTGTATTTTCTTGATCTGTATTCTCTTCAGGCTTGGCAACTGATCTTAAATTGTCCACATCAGTGCATCAAGAGAGTCGTTTTATATCAGCTAATGTTGGAGACAATGTGACTTTGAAATGCTTCTATAAAGGTGATGTTGCAGCTATGTTTTACTGGTATAAGCAAACTCTGGGACAGAAACCAAGGCTTGTGTCTTCCTATTATAAACATGATAAACATGGTACTTTTACTGAGGAATTCAAAAACAATACACGGTTCTCACTGGACACTAAGGACGGTAAGAACCACCTGACAATCTCCGAATTTACGCATTTCAGACTCAGCTACTTACTACTGCATAAGCTGCTATGCATACAAGTTTGAATTTGGGGAAGGTGCTACCCTCAGTGTAAAGGGTTCAGGTTTGAACATCCAGCTTTGGTCCATCAGTCAGAATCTGAGACCATCCAGTCAGGAGGCTCTGTGACTCTCAACTGTATAGTACACACTGGACCTGTGATGGAGAACACAGTGTTTACTGGTTCAAAAGCTCTGAAGAATCTCATCCAGGACTCATTTACACCCATGGAGACAGGAATGATCAGTGTGAGAGGAAACCCAACACACAAACACACACCTGTATCTACAATTTGCCAATGGAAAGTCTTTCTCATGCTGGGACCTACTACTGTGCTGTTGCCTCATGTGGACACATACTGTTTGGAAATGGGACCAAGCTGGACTTAGCAGGTAAGTACCATAAAAGTCAAGCATAGAGTTACTTTTACATGAGCACAAAAAACAATAGCTAAACAGTGTGTAATGTCTTCTGATGTTTACCTCTCTGCAGGTGAGGTGAAGTCTCTTGACTCTCGTGTATATTTCTTGAGTGGAGCTTTGGCATTCACCACCATCCTGAGTGTTTTATTGGTTTTCTCATTGTACACGATGAACAAGAGAAACAGCTGCCAATGCACAGGTAACTAACAGGTAAAACTATTTTACAGGTTATTTTCACTGAATATGATTCTTAATTTTTTCTTCTGTTTCACATCAGAGTCTCAAGCAAGATTTTCAGTTCCCTCCACGGCTAATGCAGAGGTGAATATTTTCTATTTAAATTATCTGTTAGATAACCATAGAGGTATGTTGTCATATACAATGTATCTCTTTCATGTACCAAATTCTGATTTTTATTTTTATTTTTCTTAACCAGGGTTACCAAGATGCAGATCACCTCCATTATGCTGCTTTAAGGCATCACAGGGTCAATCGAACAAGAAGGCAGAAGGATGACACCTCGAGTCAATGTGTGTACTCCACTATTAGGCAGTAGAACTGTTTTGTACCTTGTTTCTATATAAGGGGTAATTTCCTTAACATCTATTTTGAGACATAATGTAAATTTTCTTAAGCAGTTAAACATGAGTTATGATGAATGATAATGAATGTAAAAGTCTTGGGTTGCAGTACACTATGTGAATGTGAGTACGGCTATATGAGGTGTGTTTTGTTATGTGTAGACAAAGGTGCCATGTTTCCACTCTCACTTTAGCCACTGTATCAGTTTCTCAGTGCTGTTCTGCTGGAAACCCAAATGTACTACATATATATGCTAAAGAGTTATAGAAACAAGCCACATATTAGTTTTGTAGTTTGATGGCACAAGAACTACAACATCCAATCATCTGTGAAATCTGGGAAATATGTGATATATTTATGTTTGCTGTAAATGTTGTTACAAACCCAGTGATGAAAGAATCTTTTTATAGCCTCCTTTGTGGTCTGTAGTCAAAAGATGAGATCGTTGTGTGCTTTGCTAGGGGAAGGTCATATGCATATTCACAGACTTCTGCTCTCTTTGTTTTTGTGTCAGTGCGGTTTCAAGAAGGATGTCTACACAGTGTTACTTTGTGTTCTACCAAAGCAACTATCTATTTCTAATCCTTGAATTTGTTGAATAGATAACTAAAAAATAAGTATGTATATATATAAACTGTAGACTTTTTTTCAATTAAACCCCTATATTTAAACAGCCAGATTCCTCCTTCTTGTATTACAAGCAAAATACAGTGATGGAAATAACTTTTGAACTGTTTTATTGTTTATTGTTTGATTGAGAAAAATTTGTGGTATATGAACTATGTATATCCTCTGCATGTCATGTCAGAAAGCTAAAAGAGCAGGAAAGGTTATAGCATTAGTACTGTGGTAATATGATGCTTACTGTGGGACTGAAGTCCTTAACGGTGCTATATGTAAGTTTTTTGTTAGCACTTCATGTCACCCATATGTTAACATTAATGGCTGTTTACTGGCTAGTATAGAAAAAAATGTTGTGAATATAGCATCAAACTTCATTCTTTTACTTGACAGGAAAATCAGAGAGAGACACCAATGTTAACTCTTGTTTTGCTTCTACTTCTGTCACCTCTTTGAATGAATGTGTGGTGGTGCCTCAGCCATCAAGTTAGAATATGCCCTATGTGCAGTGCTTCTTATTCATCCTGTTATGTTGGACTGAGGGCAGACTGTACTCTACAGAGACTCACTTTCGTAAATGGTATTGTAAGACAATGATGGTTAGCATGCTAACTTCAGTAGAAGGAAAAAAGTGATATAAATGGAAGCAAAACAAGAGATAACACTGAGGTTGCTTTTCATCGGTAGAGACAGCTTTTGGCAAGTAAAGGAGTGAACGATGATGCTGAACTAGCAACATTTCTTCTGGACAACTGTTGACAACATTGACTACAAAGCAATGCTGCAAACTTTACTAACACCTTTAAAGACATCATCACTTTTTCTTATTCTATCTTAAGCAATACTGACCAACCACCATCTCAAACAAGCAACAACCACACTATAGAGCCTGTCCTGCAGACATCTAGATAGAGCTTCCAGAAACACTACCTTCATGTTAGGTGTGTGCTCCACTGAACACACCTGGACATGTTTACAGGTGTGAAGTCAGTGGGGGATTGTGTCCTTGTTGGTGCACTACCTCCTGGTGCATGGCATGTCAGTGAAAGCAGCTGGTACGTCCATGTGTATCAAAGGAGGCACAGGATGGGATAACTCCAAGAATAAATAAAGAGATAAACAAAGTGAATAGTTGCCTCCAGTGCTGCTTATTTACACATTCTAATTTACCATTAGATACAGAACTCAAGACATCCTGGTTTAACAAGCAGTTAGCCTACATATTGCGACTATTTCCTGAACAGGGCTATACTATTGCTGGAATCAATATACAGAAATGAAACTGACATCAATCTTTTCATCTGCAAACTGAATAAGACAGAAAACAAGAGGATCTCCACAAGAGTCTGAGAAGTCCTGCATGAATTCCTAAAAATGCAGGAGGTTAAGTTCAAGTGATTTTTTATTGTAGTATGGTCAAACCAGGCTAGCTGATCAGCTCTTAGTAGGTACTGGAATAATAATGTCATAGAACAGGGGCAGAGTAATCACGCTTTGCAACCTTAGTGTAAGGGTGGGTGCGATTTATAAAACTAGGGTGAACACAGAAATTAAGTAGTCATTCTACGAAGACCTGTTAACTATGCTGGCATTTTGCTGTATACTTCTTAATGAAGTGGTCTTTGTGGTTTTCAGCAGAATGCAGACATGTTTGTACTCTTAGAAGGAATTCAGACCAAAAAGAGCCCCGCATTAAAATAGGGCAGAGTGTTGCATTTGTGGCATTGTGTAACACTGAAATACTACCCAGGAAGTCAAGATGGTTTAAAGGTTTATATATGGCGGCCCCAAGAGATAAGCACACTGACGTTTAAGACACGTCAGTGTGCACAAGGACACATGTAAATAGACAAAACACAAGCAAACTAAGAAAACATCTTAACCAATGAGATGGCATTCCTAGAAATGTTGCAAAGTGAGAACGCGCAATCAAATGCAAAAACCCCTGCAGGTAGCACAGAATATGGGCATGAGGTTCAAAGCAGCTGTTTGCAGGGACACTAAAATGTGATGAACACACATGGATATCTGCTGTTAATCCTGCACTTACAAGCAGAAAGTTGCTTTGTGTTCAACTGCATGAAGATTTAAAGGTCCATAGTATGCAGCAGTGAGCATTAGACACTGACTTGTCGCTTGTTCTCTTGCACTGAAAATTATTTGTTGTATATTTTTTATGCTAGAAAACTGTTTTGAGTGGAAAAATGCCAAAGCTGAAAAATAAAACTCAAGATTTGTACCATAATATGTAATGTAATTTTCTTTGTTAGAACTGATTTAATAAAATTGGTATTGAAAAAAGTATTGTTCAGGAACCAGTATCAAAGTCAAGGTATCTGTACCAGTATCGAAAATTTTAGGAGCGATATCCAGCCCTAGCAATGGATGAACTGCACAAAATCATAGGGACTGGAGATTGTTCCTTGTTAGGTGATAAATGCTGTCTTGCAAATTTGTTGCCATGCTGTGTTACTGGCAGGATGTTGCTAAATTATCATGCCTGCATGTAGTCATAATTCCATTGTCAAAAGCAGAGCAACCATGAACTCTTCTTTTCTCTGCTGTGCATATCAAGGTCCTTCATTTTTCAGTGACTTCAGAGGTGAGAAGAGTCTTTAAGTGCTTCAGATATCTCTCACCATGTGCTTCTTCTTATGGAAAAAAATTGACATCATTGGTAGCAGTGAACATGTGATCAGTTTTGTCTTTGTTGCCCAATCAGCACAAGTCTTATCTCTGAAGAGTGGAGAATGTAACGGGGTCTGTGTCATTCAACACGACAATTTCAACATGATGACATCTCCAAAGTTTTTTTTCTGTCTGACTTGTTTGTTCTTAGGAAAACTGGGTGAGTTGTGCTTTTTTTTAAACCAATTTGTTATAGTGTTTAGTCAGTTCTAACAGGGTTTCTTTCTCTGATTACGAACAAAGTTCTGTCGCATAAAATTAATTACAAATTTGCTTTTTCTTCTATTTCACTTCAGCTCTGATGAGCAATTTCATCCAGTCCACAACTGTTCGTCAAGACACTGCATTTATATCAGCTAATGTTGGAGACAACTTGACTTTGAGATGTTTCTATGACAGTGATGCTGCAAAGTATTACTGGTATAAACAAACACTCGGACAGAAGCTACAACCTATCTCTAATACCTATAAGTTTGATAAAAGTGGCAATTTTCATGATGAATTCAAGGACAATCCACGCTTCACACTGGAAACCAATGCTGGTATGAATCACCTAAAAATCTCAGATGTACAACCTTCAGACTCAGCCACTTACTACTGTGCAAGAGGTTATTCATTTATGTTTGAATTTGCGGAAGGAACTATTGTCAGTGTAAAGGAATCAGGCTTGAACATTCACGGCTTTGGGTCCATCAGTCAGAATCTGAGACCATCCAGCCAGGAGGCTCTGTGACTCTCAACTGTACAGTACACACTGAGACCTGTGATGGAGAACACAGTGTTTACTGGTTCAAAAGCTCTGAAGAATCTCATCCAGGACTCATTTACACCCATGGAGACAGGAATGATCAGTGTGAGAGGAAACCCAACACACAAACACACACCTGTATCTACAACTTGTCGCTAAAAAATCTGAATCTTTCTCATGCTGGGACCTACTACTGTGCTGTTGCCTCATGTGGACACATACTGTTTGGAAACGGGACCAAAGTGGACATTGAGGGTAAGTCACTTTCTACCAGAGGTAGTCTCATTTGAAAAATAGTTATTTCCTAGCAAATTCTAGATAAAAGTTCTATAATTTCCTCCACTGCAGATGAGGTGGACTCTCTCATCTTGGTGTATTTCCTGAGTGGAGGTGTGACATTCACCACAATCCTGAGTGTTTTACTAGCTTTCTCAATATACAAGATAAACAAGAGAAACAACTGCAAATGCTCAGGTATCCAATACTTTTTTATGTCAGGCAGCTCATATTCAGTGAATATGGCTTTTGAATAAACAATCTTTTTCTTTGTTTCACAACCAGAGTCTCATGCAAGATCATCATCTCCCTCCACAACAGCTGCAGATGTAAATATGATCTCTTTAGTTTAACTATTACATTTACATTCAGTGACCATTTATTAGTACAAATAAATAATTCTCTTGTGTGCCTTAATTAGGAACTAAATCCTGTTCCATTTCTGCATATTTTGTTACCAGGGTTCCCAAGACGCAGACCACCTACATTATGCTGCTTTAAGTGTTAACCTGCCCAACAGATCAAGAAGACAGAGAAACAACACCAATAATGACTGTGTGTACTCCAGTGTTAAGCAGTAGAGCTGTTTTTGTCTTTGATATTAATATGAGATTCCTCAATTTCTCTTGGGTCGAGCACCATGTATTTATATGCAGATTTTGTGTGATTAATTTTAAAACAAACCATGTGATGTAACTGACATACTTTGATGTAAAGAGAATATATGTATTAGACAACATGCATGTGTAAGCTAACAGTGAAATTGTTGATTTGAACTGTGATATGGAACACAGTACATGAGAGATTTGGTCATACCAAATTGGGAAGAAAATTGAGGAATCGCCGATAAGTAATAAATAAATACATCTACACCTCAGATCTCCTCCCACTGTGACTTAAATCGTGTATCACACAACCAACAAGCCTAAATAAAACCAAGTACAACAGAGGAAAGGAGCAAGAAATCCATTATGGAGAGTAAAGGTTCTTTCAGATCTACCCTGTTTGGTCCAGATGCACAAACTTTTTGATCCGAACCATGATACCACGTTAGCAGACACTCACCTGTCCATAAACTAATCAATGTCAAGTATAGGGAGATGCAGCACATGTAGGTGATGGCAGGATGTGGATGTGTCATGCAAAGTTCATTAGTGTGCTCACTAGATTGTGATGTAGAACAAAAAACTGGATCAACTCAAACAACCTAGGTGTTCTTTTGATACCAAAACAGGAATGCCACAAGAAAAGTTCCTTCTGATTTTCAAAACTTGAATTCAGTGTCTAAGTCAGATGGCTTTGTACACACTTTTCAAATCTTAAACTGTTTTTAACAATGTGGGAGAATGCAGTTATAATCATAGATGTAACCAATTTGTAATTCAACACGTAATTCAGTCAAGACGCAGGACCACGCCCTTGGTGTTTCCACTGAACAACTTAGGAGTAGTGATTCCAGGGACTTAGGATTGCACAGAAACTTGCTTCATCAAACATGACCTCAGAGCTAAATAAACATGGAGACAAACTGTTGTCATCAACTAATTGTACTTGTGTTTGCACTGAAAAACAATTTGAGGTTCAGTATCTCGCCCAAGAATGCTTTGGCACATGGACTGGAGGAGCAGGGGATTGAACCACTGACTTTCCGATTAGTGGCCACCCTGCTCTACCTCCTGAGCCATAGCTGCCTCCTGTACCACATATAACATTAGACCTAACATTTACATGCTAAACGTTTGCAACTGCTTTACAGTAGCATTAATATTTTAGCTTACTTGTTACATCCAAAGGCAAGGCAATTTCTGTTTTGTCCTTCCTTTCAACTGTCCACCTGACTCAGGAGACAAACCTCCTGTTTGGGCTGTTGGCAGCCGTGTTTCTGTTCTACACTTGGGCAGATAATCTGTTCAGACCAGCCTCAAGTCTGGAATGCCCCCACAATTGTCAGGAGGGGTGAAATGGACCCAAAATCTGTCCAATTATCCTCTAGTGTGGGGCCAACATGTGGCAGCACATGCTAAAGGCTAAGCAGTCCAAACTGTTGAAATCATTTCAAAAAAAGATATGAGGCTCTACTCATTCACTATGTCTCTGACTTACAATGAAACCTGACCTTCACAAGACTTCTAACCTCTGAGACCTTCTTGACCAGGCCTGACACACACTGATTATTAGACTCCTTGTAAAGAAGGTTTGTGTCTACAAATATGACTTAAATAAGACTTGTCTTGCTGCTGATTGAGGACTAACAGGATGATGGTTGTGTGCACAGTGACGACCTATCAGGTCTCAGTGGGCTGTATTACTGAAATACTTATGCTGACAAGCAGGATGGAGTACACATACTTTGCTCACTATGAAGGCTTAACAATAATTTTGCTTGGCAAGATTTTTCCATTTGGCACTGCTCCTACTATGACCACAGACAAGAAATGAGGTTGTTGATGCACTGAACATTTTTGACCTTTACCCTTCATGCTTTTTGCATCTGTGTCAGCACAGCAACTACTGTGGTTTTCAGCAGGCTGTAGAGTGGTTACACTCTCACATGCACACAATGAACTTCAATCATCATTCAATCAAAACTGAGCAAAATCATATGCTGATGCTGCCACCACTGGTATTTAGCTTCTGCCACAACACCAGTATAGACAGAGGTGAGTGCAGTTTTATTTCTGTTGCCCAAATACCAACATCTCTTTACAGGCACAATTTTTCTACTTAATCAGAGTGACATTAAATTAGGTACTTTAAATTATTAAACTAAATTTACTGTAAAAAGTTGCCTCTTCAAAACGACACAGTACAGTCTTCAGAAAAGAGAGGCTTGCCTGAACTCCACCCACAGACACAGCATTTACAGTGTAATACTGGAAACCCAGTGACCTATGATGTAATCTTATAATCAAAACCTGTACCCTTGATATTTGAGCTCAACAGCCTAACACATAAACCCTTCTCATCAGTGCATCTTCAGAAGCTCCGCCCCCCCCCCCCCCCCCCCCCATATTTATGGACATGCATTGCCAAGACAACAACACTAAGAACTAACTGGCCAAAAGAGAAATACAGCAGAATCCAGATAATCTTATACAACATGGAAGTCAATGTTCTTTCTCAAGCAACAAACATTAGAAAACATCATCATAAGACATGCACACAAACACAGCATCTAAAACACATTAATTCATTCATTCATTATCTATACCGCTTACCCATTAAGGGTCATGGGGGTGCTGGAGCCTATCCCAGGTGACATTGGGTGAGAGGCGGGGTACACCCTGGACAGGTTGCCAGTCTATCGCAGGGCCATCTAAAACACAATGGAGAAAACTAATGAGAGATGTTTTTACAAAAGTACAGTGCAAGAAGAGAGAACAATAGGGTTGTAGCTAAGCTAACAAGGAAGGTAACACCTGGCACAACATTTCATACTATGCATTAATCCAAATAATCCCATTGTACTAGCAAAATGGTGTTATTAGGTTTTTGTGGCATTGTACCAAGATACAGATCAAATAACAAGACAGCAAGTAATGTAACATTAACTCGGTTACAGATTTGCAACATGTTGCTGCAGTTGCTGCTGCGAAGTTAACATGCAGAGACGATGAGAAGGTTTCTCATAGTCAGCACACCAGCTCCAAACAGCAATACGCTATCGTCACACTAGCAACATATCTCGGCAAACTAGAGAGTAAGCTGAATGTTTGTGGGCAGGTAATTTAACATTACCAGACACACAGATGTGGCACAGGTATCTGTTTGCTAACTAGCCAGTTGGGTTTACCAACCATTAGCAAACAGTACAGACATTGATGTTAACTCACTCTTGCCTGATCATAGCACTTCTTTATCAATTTTTGTGCTTCTGACCTTTGCCTCCTAGGCATTTTCTCAGCCATCTTTGGATTACAACCACTGACTATAACTGATACTAAATGATTACACATTAATGCTGGATGCTCAGTAAGGTTTGGGAATTTATTTTGTATTTTGTGAGTTCTCTGTTCATTTGTTTCAACTCACACAGACTTTGCATGTTCTTTCTGTCTCTTATTAGAAACATGACTCTCCCGCTACATGTCTTCCTTCCTCTCACACACGTTATCATTCTCTTCTACTAGTACACACCCACTGCTTCACTCATCCACTTTCCCTTGTCTGTTCTACACACACATACACAGGCACACATCTGTATAGTCTCACCAATCAAGCAAGGGTTACCATTTGTTATACTCAAATAACATTGGCTGCATGGTTGATGCTTTTCATGGGTAATATACCCTTTATATTTAAAAAAAAACTGTTTGTGGTTGTTACTGTATTGATATTATCATTAAAGCCAACAAAGTACTCAAATTTCATTCATTACATTATTATTTCATTAGTGTTATTATACATAACACTCTGTATGTATTACTGGTGTATATACTGTATTTTATTTTTCCATTATTTAAAACACGATGCCATGATGAAGAGCCTTTATTTACTTTACTTTAGATATCTCACCATGTGAATCTTCTCAAACATGACACTATAGGTGGCAGTGAACATGTGATCATGTTTCCTACGTGGGACATACAGTGTCACATCAGTCTGGCCAATCAAACACAGTCTTGTCTCTGAAGAGTGGAGAAAGTATCGTGATTGTTCTCATTCAAGACAAGAATTCAAACACAATGACATCTCTAAAGTTTGTCTTCTATCTGACATGTCTGTTCTTGGGGAAAATGGGTGAGTTGTGTTTTTGAGGCTCCACTTGGTATTTTAGTTTATAGCAACTGTTATCATCTTCTTATATATATTTTTTTTAAATGTAAGGAATATGCTTCTGTCATATTAATTAGTTGTGCATTTGCTTTTATTCTCATTTCACTTTAGCTCAGATGACTGGTCTGGAATTGTCCTCAGCTGTGCATCAAAAGAGACGTTTTATATCAGCTAATGTTGGAGACAGTGTGACTTTACGATGTTTCTATGGAGGTGATGATTCAGCATGGCTCTTCTGGTATAAGCAAACTCCCGGCCAGAAGCCAAGGCTCATTTCTACTTTTTATGTGTATGATGTAAGAACAACTTTTTATCATGGATTCAAGAACAGTCCACGGTTCACTCTGGATACTGAAAATGGTTCACATCACTTGATGATTTCTAATTTGCACCTTTCAGATTCAGCCACTTACTACTGTGCATATAGCTACACATTTGTCTTGAAGTTTGCAGAAGGTGTTATTGTCAGTGTAAAGGACTCAAGTTTCAATACTCAGCCATGGGTCCATCAGTCAGAATCTGAGACCATCCAGCCAGGAGGCTTCTGTGACTCTCAACTGTATAGTACACACTGAGACCTGTGATGGAGAACACAGTGTTTACTGGTTCAAAAGCTCTGAAGAATCTCATCCAGGACTCATTTACACCCATGGAGACAGGAATGATCAGTGTGAGAGGAAACACAACTCACAAACCTGTGTCTACAACTTGCCAATGAAGAATCTGAATCTTTCTCATGCTGGGACTTACTACTGTGCTGTTGCCTCATGTGGACAAATATTGTATGGAAATGGGACCAAACTGGACTTCAAGCGTAAGTAACATTATAGCAGAGCTTGTCTGATATGATGAATAGTTAGCAATGTTACTTTGCACTTTGAATAAACACAGGCTTTGTTTCTGATGCCTGACTCTCTGCAGATGAGGTGAACTCTTCCAACTCTCATGTGTATTTCCTGAGTGGAGCTCTGACATTCACCACCATCCTGACTGTTTTACTGGCTCTCTCAGTGTATAAGATAAACAAAAGAAATAACTGCCAATGTACAGGTAAGTGGCACTGTTTGTATCTGATATAATATATTCACTAAATTTAACTTCAGTTCAATAAAAAAAGCCTTTTTGTGTATTTTAGGACCAGAGTGTCAAGTAAGATCATCAGCTCCCTCCACAGCAAATCCAGAGGTGACATTTATCTTAATGATCCATTAATTACCATTAAAACACCTTTTCAATGCACACAAATTTAGTGGATATTTTAAAATACTATGCTAATCTACTTCTCCATATTTTGTTACCAGGGACACAGAGATGCAGACAACATCCATTATGCTGCCTTAAATGTTAACCGGCCCAACAGATCACGAAGACAGAGGAACAACACCAACACTGAATGTGTTTACTCAAGCTTAAAGCAGTAAAAAATGGACATGTTATATTATATTTTTTGAATAAACTTGGCTTTTGTTGTATGTCGGTGTAGATGTAAATATGTTTCTGTATCTTCCTTGTGGTAAACTTCTCTATCTCGTGATTAGCATTAAGTACCAATGCAGGAAGAACGGTGCCCTTCAACAAGGCAGAAAGCAGGCTGCAGGGGTTGGGGTGGTGAATGGCTGTGTAGTGTAAAATCATGTTGCCACATACCTATAGTTATCACTGGACTTTTTTTTTATTGTAAAATTATGCTCCCTAACCTTTACCAAGTGAATTACTTAACTTTAACCATTCTTGCATGATGATTATGTTTCCCTAATATTAATCATACAATAGTTTCCATATGTAGATACTGTAGAATTCAAGAATTCTAAAACCATTGCCATCGTATATAACACCATTATCTGGACACATGGAGTATGTCTATATCAACCAAACTGAATCATGTATGTGCTTTCCTATGCCATTTTATGTCATTAGTGATCTAATAAAGTTAATCTACTTGTTGATAGTGAGACAATATATGCATTGCACATGTGGTATCTGGTAGTTTCCTTCTTTTTAAGTGGCTGGTGGCAACATGTGTATGACAAGTGCATGTGGTTGACCTCACTCACCTCAGTGACCATTTTACATCTGTAAGTGTTCATGGTCTGGGTCTGACCTCTAGCACCCTCATAATTTGTATGTTCAGTGACAACTGATCAGGTCTTAGTGGGGTGTCATCTTGAACTGATCATGCAGAGCAGAGTGATGGGGTCCAGCCCCAGAAGTCAAGACTGTATCTGTCCTATTTCAACCATTTTAACCATAATGGCGCAAAAATAAAGTGTGAAAGAAAACACCATTTTGATTCTATGGTCAAACACAGCATACACCGAAACCAGTGTTACACCACATTCTGCAACCTCCATGAAGTGTGACAGCTTTTTACTGCTGTATCTTCAGACCTTCATTTATGCATCGCATAAAGATTCAGATATTCTAGATTTTCTTCTAATATGAAATTAGTTACATAATGAATGCTGTTTTGTGTTTTTCTATGTGTGTGTGTCAGAAGTGCGGGCTCAAATTAGGGTCAATAAGATTTTGAGCTTGTAACGTGATGATGAAAACTTATTACTGACAAATTATCAGTGGTGAGGTTACACAAGGACACTGTGAAAAAAAGAAGCACTTTTGTCAACATCTGTGTACAGATACAAAGCAGAAAACTGTGTATAGAAGTTTCCACGCTGGTGTCTGAACAACAAAGCTATGATGATAGGTTTGTCATTCAGACACTTCCTGCACCCTTCTCATATAAGACAAATGAGTCATAGTGGTCTCAATGAGGAGCAAGGTTCCTGGGCTTAGGCTTACTGTGAGTGCTAACAGTGCAGCAAAAGCAGGGGAGATAAAGATGACACAATAAAAGACGAAAAAATGAATCAAGAATTCATGTTCATTTAAAAAACGAAAACACAGTATACAGATCTGAGTTACTTTGAATAAATTAGTATTGTTATAAAAAATCTGAGTTGTGATTATAGAAAAATAATATGTCACTCTAACTATCCATCCATTATCTATATCGCTTATCTGTTAAAGGTCGGTGGGGGGGGTGGAGCCTATCCCAGCTGACATTGGGCAGGAGGCGGGGTACATCCTGGGCTGATCGCCAGCGTTACTCTAACTTGTGATAAATTAACTAAAGTCCTAAACTTGAAAAAATATGTTATATTGTCTAACTCAACATAAGTTGCAACTGCCCATGTTATGGTAAATTAACACCAGTTAACAACACTGTCAGCAGCCTGGCATGAGAGACACTCCACACACCCATACACAGTCCAGCCATATACTAGGTATCCGCTAGAGACACCCACTCCCTGAGGGACAGCCAAGTTCTACCAACTGATATTTTTTCATAATATCTGTGATGATTGTAACTAGTATATGTGTATGATGACTGCTTTTTGTGACTGAACTGTGTTGTGACTTCCTGATTTCCTGATAAACTTGGTTAACCACTTTGTGTTAGGTGATAATTTGCTAATGTTAACATGCTAACACACCAAAGTAAGGTGGGAAACATGGTAAATATTTTACCTACACTGTCACTATGACCATTTTATTATTCTCACATGAGCATTTAGCTCAAAGCACTGCTGTACCTTACTACAGGTTGTGCTGTACAGGTGTGAAAAAGCTAGCATGGCTGTCTTCTTGCCTGTATTTCAACTGTGTCAGTGGAGCATCCATTGTCTGCAGTTTTCATAGGGTATCTCAAAATACCTGACTGAAGTATTGTAACAGTTTTAAGAAAAGAACCATGTAAAAACTACATTCACACCCCAAGGTGAGTCAAGTTTGTTAGCCGAAGAGCACACAATTTAAAAGTCAAAAGCCTGGACTTTACCTCAAGTGATATCTATAAAATGTGCCTCTTCTGAACAAAATAGAATGATAGTTATCTAGACTAAAGATTTAATTTATTTATATTATACACTGTATTATCCATGGATGAGCTTCTCAGAATACGGTATCTGTTTGACATATTGGCAGCTAGTACATTTTCAAATGTTGAGCATAAATGGACCAGTACTGGTGTTTATATCTGATATAGTTCAAAGACCATTTACCATGTGAATATCAAACACACTGTAGGCGGTTGTGATCATGTGATCATGTTTCCTATAAAGGGCATACAGTGTCACTTCAGGTTAGCCAATCAAATGCGGTCTTGTCTAAGAAGAGTGGAGAAACTATCAACATTCCTTCATTCAGCACAGCTAGTTGAACACGATGACAGCTCCAAAGTTTGTTGTCTTTCTGACGTGTTTGTTCTTGTGGAAAACAGGTGAGTTGTGTTTTTATGGCTACAGATTTTATCTTTTAATGTATGGTCACTACCACAAACTATTAAAAAAAAAACTCTTATATTTTCTGTGTACTGATTACATTAACTTTTTTACTACATTTTGTCTCATTGCACTTCAGCTCAGACAACAGCTGTGAAATTTTCCTCATCTGTGCATCAGCAGAGTGATTTTTTATCAGTTGAAGCTGGAGGCAGTGTGACTTTACACTGTTTTTATAAAGACGATGGTACAGCTTGGCTTTACTGGTACAAGCAAACTCTTGGACAGAAACCAAGGCTCGTCTCCACCTTCTTCGTGTATGATGAGAGAGGCACATTTTATCATGAATTCAAGAACAATCCACGCTTCACACTGGAAACTAAAAATGGGAGAAATCACTTGACAATTTCTAATTTACGTACTTCAGACTCAGCTACTTACTACTGTGCAAGAGATTATTCACTTATTTTGGAATTTTTTGAGGGAACTACTGTCAGTGTAAAGGGTTCAGGTTTGAACATCCAGGCTTTGGTCCATCAGTCAGAATCTGAGACCATCCAGCCAGGAGGCTCTGTGACTCTCAACTGTATAGTACACACTGGGACCTGTGATGGAGAACACAGTGTTTACTGGTTCAAAAGCTCTGAAGAATCTCATCCAGGACTCATTTACACCCATGGAGACAGGAATGATCAGTGTGAGAGGAAACCCAACACACAAACACACACCTGTGTCTACAACTTGCCAATGAAGAATCTGAATCTTTCTCATGCTGGGACCTACTACTGTGCTGTTGCCTCATGTGGACACATACTGTTTGGAAACGGGACCAGGCTGGACTCTGAGGGTGAGTAACATTCTAGCAATGGTTGTGTCATCTGATAAATACATGACTGTTCCATAATCAAACTTAACATGAGCGCAGTGATAACAGCAGATAGCTCTGTTTCAGGATTTACAGATGAAGTGGACTCTCTTGTCTTGGTGTATTTCTTGAGTGGAGCTCTGACATTCAGCACCATCCTGGTTGTTTTACTGGCTTTCTCAGTGTACAAGATGAACAAAAGAAACAGCCACCACTCTCCAGGTACAGTAACTAAAACTCTTTGTGTATCCTTGTGTCCACTAAACATGTCATGTGAAGTAAAAAGCCTTTTCCTTTCCACAATCAGACTCTCAAGAAAGATTTACTGCTCCCTCCTCAACAAATGTCGAAGTAAGACATGTCTCTCTGTTATTGCACAGCATTTATTTATTTTTTTGTCAGGGTCCATATTGTGATTGACTCATATATATTTTGTCACCAGCGTTCTCCAAACGCGGACAACCTCCATTATGCTGCTTTAAATGTCAACCTGCCCAACAGACCAAGAAGACAGCAGGACAACATCAAGAGTGAATGTGTGTACTCCAGTGTTAGGCAGTAGAAATGGACGTTTTTGATAAAACCAGAACATTTAGAGGCTCACATTCACTGATGGTACACAAGTGACATGAGCTTAGAGGATCAAAGATGTCACAGACTCTTGTTTTTGCCCTAATCTCTGTATGTACTGCTGTATTTGCATTTCATGTCATTAAAGATCAAATAAACGTAATGTATGCCTGGAACATCTTGACCTTGAGACACTGCCATTGTATTCAGTCACCAGTAAAGGGCAATCTATACTTCTACACTGAATTAACACTGTAGGTCCTGCGTAGCTGTGTACCCTACGCCTAAGCCTCACATGCACCTCACCAGCAATGCTACCGCACATCGTGGTGACGCAGACTGCAACAACTGTGATAGGCCTGTGTGGTGGTCTGATCCCGCCTCATACATGTCATAGTGGCCAGACAAGTACAAAAAAGCCACTGTCTTATCTGCCTCATTCAGTTCAATGATCATACACACCACCTCCTGACAAGCATAAGTACTCACAATGGTGTAGACCACTTGCATAGGTTATGGTGGAGACTCTGTGTCAATCCTGGGCAGAAGTACAAACCAAGCCTTACAGTAACTCTGACTTTGTCTTCCTTAAGTGGCTGGTGGGACAGTCCCACATCAATGGTTGTCTGTTGTCCTACTGTCCATATTGAAAACCCGCAGATGTCCAAGTTTGATGACCTCACTGCTGAGCTGACTGCACCATAATGGTGTCGTGCAGAGGGACGCAATCAAGCATTCTTCATAGGCTGTGGATGTATTTCAGAGGGTTTTTCAGTTGTCCATCACACACACACATCATCATCGGTACAGTGGATTCAGCACTAGTAACACTGGAGCAATGAAAGCTGGTCTCTGCAATTACATGTGGAACCCTGTTGTTCACGTATCATGCAAAGACAATGGACATACACTTACATGCAAGCAATGCAGGACACAGCCTTGCCAGCAGTTTTAAGCTGACTAAGAGTGAGTGGTGGTAACACTAAAAGAAACCTCCCAATGCACCAGCAAAGGACAAAAAAAGAGACTATAAGCTAGCAGTCATGGATGGAAACACTGCATAACTGAAAATACTCAGGAAATTGACTTTGCAAGTGTTTTGTAAGGAAGGAAATGCACTGTGCACTGTTAGGCCTGAGCGTGAATAACACTGAATGTAAAACACTCTTCAAGGCAACTTTAATCAGTACAGCTGTCTGCACAGGTTGATGTGTCTTGTAAAGGCTTCTGATAAATTTGCACTTTATACACATAACTCTGACTAAAAAGCAGTTGATCTGGCTGGACAGGCCATGTGGCTGAACCCACATCCAGTGCAGATGGTGATGGAGGACTGCAGCTGCTGCGGTTGTGCTGCTGACTTGCTTTTTTCTCTAAAAACCAGATCTTGACTCTGCGGTTGACTGCGAATATGTAATGTTTCTTAAGTAGGGCACGCAGTGTTACTTTGGGTGGGCCAATCAAGGTAAGTCTTGTGTCTAAAGAGTGGAGAAAGGACCAGTGTTCTTTTCATTTCACACGGCAATTTGAACACGATGACATCTCCATTGTTTGTCCTCTCTCTGACATGTTTGTTGTGGGGAAAAATAGGTAAGTTGTGTTTTTGTTACTCAAACTTGGATCTTTTGTGTATGGCCACTCCTCATGGACATGTATAATGTTTTTAATGTACTAATTATGACGAATTATATCACATTACAATAAATCTACGCTTGCTTTGCCTCTCATTTCATTTAAGCTCAGACATCTGTGCCTCAGGAGAGTGGCTTTGTGTCAACTAAAAGTGGGGACAACTTGACTTTGAAATGTTTCTATGAAGGTGATGTTGCTGCAAGGTATTACTGGTATAAACAAGGTCTGGGACAAAAACCAAGGCTCATCTCTACCTTCTACTTGTACGAAACTAATGGAACTTTTTATAATGAATTCAGGAACAATCCACGCTTCACACTGGACACTAAAAATGGTAAAAATCATTTGCAGATCACAGATTTACGTATTTCAGATTCAGCTACTTACTACTGCATAAGTTGCTTTTTATACACGTTAGAAATTTCAGAGACTGTTATTGTCAGTGTAAAGGATTCAGGTATGCACAGCCAAGCTTGGGTCCATCAGTCAGAATCTGAGACCATCCAGCCAGGAGGCTCTGTGACTCTCAACTGTACAGTACACACTGGGACCTGTGATGGAGAACACAGTGTTTACTGGTTCAAAAGCTCTGAAGAATCTCATCCAGGACTCATTTACACCCATGGAGACAGGAATGATCAGTGTGAGAGGAAACCCAACACACAAACACACACCTGTGTCTACAACTTGCCAATGAAGAGCCTGAATCTTTCTCATGCTGGGACCTACTACTGTGCTGCTGCCTCATGTGGACACATACTGTTTGGAAATGGAACCAAGCTGGACATTGAGGGTGAGTCATTTTATAACTAGTTTCTACATTTGAAAAAGAAAAAAAAAAACTTGCTGAAGGCTCTGTGTCTGATGTCTGCCTCTGTCTGCAGATAAAGCTGACTTGGTGTATTTCTGGCATGGAGTTTCAGCATTCACCACCATCCTCAGTGTTTTACTGGCTTTCTCACTGTGCATGGTGGCTAAGAGAAGCAGCTGCCAATCTACAGGTAGCTGGCATTTTTTACATGTGACAGCTTGTATTGACTGAACATAGCTTATGAATAATAAGATCCTTTCCTGTGTTTCACAGAGTCACAACCAAGATGTACTGCTCCCTACACCACAAACACAAAGGTGAATAATAACTTTAACTGTTGAATTGCCATTCAGACACCTTTTAATTGCACAGTTATAAATAGTCTGGTGCCAGGTGACTTAATTTATACTGATATGTATTTTGTTACCAGGGTTACCAGAATGCAGAACAGCTCTATTACGCTACGTTAAGTGTTAAGCTGAGCAACAGATCAAGACGACAGAGGGATCAAACCTGGAGTGAATGTGTGTACTACAGCGTAAAGCAGTAAAACCAGACACGTCACATTTTTACTTTCTGAGTGAAACAGGAGTTTCCATAATATATATACTCTTTTGTGTCCATGTGGTTTGAAGCAGGATATCTACGCAATGTTGCTTTGTTTTTGTTTTTTTAAAATAAACTATGTATCTATAATTATAGGTTTAATGATTTTTGTGATTAGTATATTATACATAACCAGTATATTTGTACTTTTTGTGTTTATCCTAATTGACCTTCAACTACTTCATGCAAACTATGTGTTTTTGTATGAATTTTATGTCATTAATGATCAAATAAACATTAAACTGTTTGAAACAATATGTGTGTGTATTCAGTCTGTTCAATCCAGTGGTAACTCAGGCTTCTTCATAAATTAGTGGCTCATGGTGTCATGTTATCAGAGATTGTGGTTGACCCCGCCCCTTCTACTAAGTGAGTGCTGAGACCCAGCTGCATAAAATAGCACAGGAGGGTTTTTCTATTGATCTAAAAACATGAGGCTCTACCAGTTTGCAGTGTTTGAGTGAAGCATGTCTATCTTACTGTTTGGAGTGTTGCAGTGTGGCCTGTGGCTGCGTTGATGGATTAACAACAGGAACAACAACATTTCATCATTCAACTCTGACCCCTACTTGAACTTGATTATTATCATAGAAGGACGATGGTTTGCAGCAATGACACAAAGTTGAACTGATGCAATAAAAACGCATTCAAAGTCACAGTCCACACATGGCACACGCCCTACACCTGTCACAACAGATCACTTACTGATCGACAAGACCTATCACTCTTGGTTAGCAGCAAAAAGTCGCAAGCCACTAGCTAACTTTTTCAATATCAAAATGGCACAAAATGTGATTTCCTGGTCTGTCTGACAAATCATCTTTGTTCAAGTGGACTAATACCAGTATGAATCACATGCATTTCAGGCAATACATTTCGGCTAATGAGAAGCCTATTAACAGCACTGATTCTGCCCCTGATTTTATGGAAGGTTGTAGAAATAGGACATTGCATGCGTCATGGAGGACACAGGCAGAATGATAAAGAGAGAAAAACAAGTGAAACCGCCATCACTCTGACACCTGATGCCTTTTACATACACAGTATTGTAGCTCTCTCAGTGCACAGGACTTTGTGGTTTTTAGCAGGAAGTAAAGGCGTTTGCACTCTCACATAGATACCCTTCAATCCTCAGACCACTTGCAGTGAACATCCAAAAACAGTAAAGTCTTTATCAGATCATATTTAACAATACTGTGGCAGCTAATACTTAGAGTGCTTGACAGACTTGGACCTCCAAAATCTGATCAGTTCATCTTTGAGTCCAAGTGAATGTTTGTGCCAAATTTGTGGGGATTCTCTTATGGTGTTTCTGCGATGTTGTGTTCAAAGTATGGAACAAACAGATGGACAACCCAAAACATTTGAATAACCCTTAATGGTTGTGGGGGGTTGGAGCCAATCCAGGCTGACACTGGGCGAGAGGTGGGATACACCCTGGATAGATCACCAGTTTATTATGTTGAGACTTTTAGTTCAAAACCACACACAATTTAAAGGTAAAAAGCCTTTATAAACTGATACTGATTTACTGATGTATCATTTCCACTTGATGTTGGTAGTGAGCCCAGTGAAAGTGACCGGAATTTTGGTTGTGATGACCATAAGAATGACAAAATACATGAGAAAAAAGCTATATGTTAGTCCAGAAACTCTGTCCTGTTTACTCACGGTTTGATACCTTTTATATATTTTGAAACTAAAGCTGAGGTCACAGGGATATTTAAAACACAGCTCGAAAGGAGAGTTAAGTGCTGTATATCAACAAATATTATCAAGTCTATATGAAGACTCCACTGCTCGTTACAGGTGTTCATATTGTATTAGATAGAGTCGTTATTTCTTTTCATTAGTTTTAAGTCTGATGCCAAGACGAGTACCTGTCATGTTCTTAATATATCTCTCACCATGTGAGTCTTCTCAAAAACCAAAACTTGACACTATAAGTTGCTGTGAGCATGTGATCATGTTTCCTACAAAGGACGTACAGCGTCATTTCAGACTGGCCAATCAAAGGCATTCTTGTCTTTGAAGAGTGAAGAACCATCAGTATTTTTTCATTCCTCACAGCAATTTGAACACGATGGCTTCTCCAGTGTTTGCCTTTTATCTTACATGTCTGCTCTTGGGGAAAATGGGTAAGTTGCATTTTTGTGACTCTTCATCTTATATCTCTGAGTGTATGGTCACTCATCATACAGACTGTATCACTTTAAATTAAGTTCACATTGGCTTTGTCTTTCATGTCACTTCAGCTCAGATGGCTCATCTGAAAACGTCCACATCTGTTCATCAAGAGAGACGTTTTGTATCAGCTCATGTTGGCGACAAGGTGGATTTAGAATGTTTGTCTGAAGACAAACTTGCGCCGAGGGTTTACTGGTATAAGCACAGTTTGGGACAGAAACCAAGGCTCATTTCTTCCTCCTATAAATATGATGTGAATAGCACTTTTTATCATGAATTCAACAACAATCCACGCTTCACACTGGATACTAAAAATAGTAAAACTCACTTGATGATCACAGATTTACGTATTTCAGACTCTGCCACTTACTACTGTGTTAAATATTCATATGTGCTAGAATTTTCAGAGATCGTTACTGTCAGTGTAAAGGGTTCAGGTTTGAACATCCAGGCTTTGGTCCATCAGTCAGAATCTGTCTCTGTGACTCTCAACTGTACAGTACACACTGGGACCTGTGATGGAGAACACAGTGTTTACTGGTTCAAAAGCTCTGAAGAATCTCATCCAGGACTCATTTACACCCATGGAGACAGGAATGATCAGTGTGAGAGGAAACCCAACACACAAACACACACCTGTGTCTACAACTTGCCAATGAAGAACCTGAATCTTTCTCATGCTGGGACCTACTACTGTGCTGTTGCCTCATGTGGACACATACTGTTTGGAAATGGGACCAAGCTGGACATTGAGGGTGAGTCACTTTATAACCAGAGTTTCTACATTTGAAAAAAAAAAAAAGAAAAAAAAAAACTTGCTGAAGGCTCTGTGTCTGATGTCTGCCTCTGTCTGCAGATAAAGCTGACTTGGTGTATTTCTGGCATGGAGTTTCAGCATTCACCACCATCCTCAGTGTTTTACTGGCTTTCTCACTGTGCATGGTGGCTAAGAGAAGCAGCTGCCAATCTACAGGTAGCTGGCATTTTTTACATGTGACAGCTTGTATTGACTGAACATAGCTTATGAATAATAAGATCCTTTCCTGTGTTTCACAGAGTCACAACCGAGATGTACTGCTCCCTACACCACAAACACAAAGGTGAATAATAACTTTAACTGTTGAATTGCCATTCAGACACCTTTTAATTGCACAGTTATAAATAGTCTGGTGCCAGGTGACTTAATTTATACTGATATGTATTTTGTTACCAGGGTTACCAGAATGCAGAACAGCTCTATTACGCTACGTTAAGTGTTAAGCTGAGCAACAGATCAAGACGACAGAGGGATCAAACCTGGAGTGAATGTGTGTACTACAGCGTAAAGCAGTAAAACCAGACACGTCACATTTTTACTTTCTGAGTGAAACAGGAGTTTCTTAGTATCTCCTGCTTTGGTAATATGATGTAGGACATTGTAATGCATCTTAATCCATAATATATATATACTCTTTTGTGTCCATGTGGTCTGAAGTACATAAACTATAAACTATGTATCTAAAAGTGTAAGGTCATTGTAAATACTTCTGAATAAATGATTTTGAGATTTAACCAGTATATTATATATAACCAGTATATTTGGACGTTTGTGTTTATCCTCGTAGATTTTTTTACCACATCATGTAACCTATGCGTTTTTTGTATGAATTTTACGTCACCAATGATCAAATAACTATCATTAAATTTAGTACACTGTCACAGCCCTGGCTGCGACCCCTAGAGTTCCTAGTGTTTCCTGTCTGTGTTCTGTTTTCCCTGGTCTCCTCTCCTGTGTGTGTGTGTGTTCTTTGCAGAGGTGGGGAGCAGCTGGTGGAGTTTAGACTTAGTCACACCTGCACAGTATAAGAACCCGGCTCATCCTCCCCTTGCGGTAAAACTTCAGCACCAGTTTTCTAATGAAGATTTTCTAGTGAGCTCCTCAAGCGTTGGCCTTAATTTCTGGTAAATCATGCACTTACCCTGTTTCTCCTGTGCCATAGTTTGCCTGCTCCACCTGCCGGTGCTCAGCCCTCCCACTCTGATTGCTCACCTCTGTCCTGTTAGTTGGACCCTAACCACTCCTCTCCCTGGATCATCGGCATTGGACTGATTCACTCATTCCTTTTTTCCCCTATCCTCTCCCCTACCTCCGTGCCCATTAAAGACTGTTTTGAACTTTCCATTTGCATGTGTGTGTGCCTCTCTGTTTCTGTTCTGGAGTCCAGCCAGACCTCAACCGTGACAGAAACAACATTTGTGTGTGTTCAGTCTGTTCAATCTGGTGGTAACTTCCTCATAAATTAGTGGATCATGGTATCATGTTTATCAGAGATTAATAACAGGAACAACAAGAAATGACACCTCTAATATTTTACATCTGTCTGAAACATTTCATCATTCAAGTCTAACCTCCATTTGAAATTGATTACTATCATAGAGTGAATGATGGTTTTCAGCGAGGCCACAGAATTGAACATACACAGTAAAAACACATTTTAAGTCACGGTCCTCACATGGCAGACGCCCTACACCAGTCACAACATGAAACACACACACCAGAGCTTCACTGTACCACTAATTTGCTTGAAGTGAACTTTAAAAAACTTGAAAATGTATCTGTGTCTAAAATACAGAGCAACTTATAGCCAGATAGCTACATTATTGTACTTAATATTTGACATTGCATTTTCATTAAAAGTGAAATTATATTTCATGGTGAATGCAGTGTAGTTGTTTACTTATGGTAGTGATGACACATGTTGGTGATTCACATCTGAAAACTAAAGCAGGTGATATCAGATATTATCTACACTGATCCTGTGGACAGCTCTCAGTCAGCTGCTAAGCTAATGTTAGCTAATGGTGTAGTTTCTCAGACTGACTGGACGAGCTGCTGCTCAGCCTCGAGTGTCCAGGAAGATTGATTAAGGTGATTAAGATTGTGATGCATATCTGCTAACACTAGCTGCTGGTCAGTACTTTACTGCTATCTAGCTACAGCAGGCAGGGCTGGAAAAGGATGTATATATTCAGTCATATCATTTAATGATTGGCAAGACTCATCACTCTTTTGGTTTTAGTGAACAACATAAAGTCACTAACTTTTTAACAACAAAACGGTACAGAGAGACATTTCCAGGTCTGACAAATCATCTTTGGCCAAGCAAACAAATACCAGTATAAAATACATGCTTATCAGACAACAGTTTCATTTTTACTTTGGCTAATTAAATACACTATGTGTAACGTGTCATGGAGGACACAGGCAGAATGGAGAACAAAGAAAAATAACTGAAAGTCTTTACTCTAAGACTTGTTGCCTCTACATACTTTTAGTATTGTAGCTCTCTCAGTGCAGCAGCCTCTGTGGTTTTTAGCAGGAAGTAAGGGTGTCTGCACTCTCACATAGATACCCCTCAATCCTCAGACCACTTGCAGTGAACATCCAAAAACACTAAAGTCTTTATCAGATCATATTTAACAATACTGTGACAGCTAATACCTCGAGTGCTTGACAGACTTTGACCTTTGACCTTTGAAATTTCTAGGGATTCTCTTATGGTGTTTGAGATGTTACGTTCAAAAAAACAGACAACCCAAAACCTCTGAATAATTTTTGTGGCTCTTATAATGCCTCCAGCCACTGCTGTCGCCGGTGCAGATGCATCATGAAAGCCACAAAAGTAAAGATTGTATTGAGTCCCTCTATCCATCTATTATCTATAACCACTTATCCTTCACGGTCGCGGGGCACTGGAGCCAATCCAGGCTGACACTGGGCAAGAGGCAGGGTACATACTGGACAGACAGCCAGTCTATAATGTCGAGACATAAGAAGAAAAGTTACAAGTCGGTCCAGAAACTCTGTCCCATTTACTCAGGGTTTGATACCTTTTATATATTTTGAAACTAAGTGCTGTATATCAACAAATATTAGCATGTCTATATGAAGACTCCACTGCTCATTATAGGTGTTCATATTACATAAAATAGAATTAATGAAAAAATAAATAAAAGTCTGATGCCAAGACGAGTACCTGTCATGTTCTTAATATATCTCTCACCACGTGAGTCTTCTCAAAAACCAAAACTTGACACTATAAGTTGCTGTGAGCATGTGATCATGTTTCCTACAAAGGACGTACAGCGTCATTTCAGACTGGCCAATCAAAGGCATTCTTGTCTTTGAAGAGTGAAGAACCATCAGTATTTTTTCATTCCTCACAGCAATTTGAACACGATGGCTTCTCCAGTGTTTGCCTTTTATCTTACATGTCTGCTCTTGGGGAAAATGGGTAAGTTGCATTTTTGTGACTCTTCATCTTATATCTCTGAGTGTATGGTCACTCATCATACAGACTGTATCACTTTAAATTAAGTTCACATTGGCTTTGTCTTTCATGTCACTTCAGCTCAGATGGCTCATCTGAAAACGTCCACATCTGTTCATCAAGAGAGACGTTTTGTATCAGCTCATGTTGGCGACAAGGTGGATTTAGAATGTTTGTCTGAAGACAAACTTGCGCCGAGGGTTTACTGGTATAAGCACAGTTTGGGACAGAAACCAAGGCTCATTTCTTCCTCCTATAAATATGATGCGAATAGCACTTTTTATCATGAATTCAACAACAATCCACGCTTCACACTGGATACTAAAAATAGTAAAACTCACTTGATGATCACAGATTTACGTATTTCAGACTCTGCCACTTACTACTGTGTTAAATATTCATATGTGCTAGAATTTTCAGAGATCGTTACTGTCAGTGTAAAGGGTTCAGGTTTGAACATCCAGGCTTTGGTCCATCAGTCAGAATCTGAGACCATCCAGCCAGGAGGCTCTGTGACTCTCAACTGTATAGTACACACTGGGACCTGTGATGGAGAACACAGTGTTTACTGGTTCAAAAGCTCTGAAGAATCTCATCCAGGACTCATTTACACCCATGGAGACAGGAATGATCAGTGTGAGAGGAAACCCAACACACAAACACACACCTGTGTCTACAACTTGCCAATGAAGAATCTGAGTCTTTCTCATGCTGGGACCTACTACTGTGCTGTTGCCTCATGTGGACACATACTGTTTGGAAATGGGACCAAACTGGACATTGAGGGTGAGTCACTTTCTAGCAAAGGTTGTCCAATTTCAGTAGCAGACAGATGGTAGTGTTCCTGTTGAAGGATTTTTCAATTGGGAGTTTTACATATCTGAATTGAGGATCTTGGAATTGAGGGTGTTATATGCTGTACAGACTGCGAAGCCATTTTTTTTAATATAAAGTTGACATGCCTTGCTACAGCCACTTCCTAATCAAAGTTGATATTAAAACATAAAGTGTAATGTTAGCTCTGTTTTGGTCTGGATTTACAGATGAGGCGGACTCTCCTGTCTTGCTGTATTTCTTGAGTGGAGCTTTGACATTCACCACCATCTTGAGTGTTTTACTGGCTTTCTTACTGTGCAAGATTAACAAAAGAAACAGCTGCCAATCTCAAGGTAACTGGCATCTTATATAATTGGCAGCTTGTACTCACTGAATCTGTCTTTTTAACAAAACAACATTTTCTGGGTTTCACCACCAGAGTCCCAAGCAAGATTTTCTGCTCATTCCACAACAAATGTAGAGGTAAATACAGTTTATGACTGCTGGAAAACCAATCAAGTACCTTTTACAGCACATTATCTGTTGCCACATTGTAATCTACTTTTTACATGTTTTGTTATCAGCTTTGCCAAGATGAAGACAACCTCCATTATGCTGCTTTAAGTGTTAACCTGCCCAACAGATCAAGAAGACAGAGGGACAACACTGAGAATGATTGTGTGTATTCAAGTGTGAAGCAGTAGAACTTCACGTTTCATTTGCATTGTGTGAGTAAGATGACTTTTTTTTTTTCTCTGAGGTGCAACATTTAGAAAAAGATCTTGAGATAAGCATCTGTTCATAACTTCCTTTTGGTAAGATGTGCTTAGCTGATTTTTGTCTGAGTGATTAGAAAACGTGCTTGGTGTTTTTTTCTTGATCAAATTGAAGATTTCACTATTGTTGACTCTTTTTTAGTTGACAAAAGTCATCATGGAGCCAGTTACGATTCACATTAGATTCTCACACCGTTGTTTGTTTGACTAGCCAAGGCATACTAACTTCATGTAGACAGCAGTGCGCCATGTTACAGTCATTTGGCTGGCTAATTTTTGCAATGTGCCTTAGACTTCCACATGTATTGGCTTAAGCAGCATCTGCCACCAACTACCACCTATTTTATGATTAATGGCAAACCCGCTCTACCAACTGATCAACAGCCACCCCAAACTGAGAGATTTTCCCCCTGTAAAAAACACATCGCTTACACACAGCTTATTACGACCCAGTGGTACATTTTATAGCATAGTGACCCAAAACTACATGTCTGTGTTGAAATGACAAAGACCTCTTCAGTCCTGTGATAAAGTGGGTGTGCCTCACCTCTTGCCCAATGCAAGCTGAGATTGGTTCCTCCCCCCGTGACCCCTAAGGATATGCAGTATACATCATGGATGGACAGATGACAAAGACCTCTGGTGGCTGTAGTAATTATGACATGAGCAAAGGAGGAAGTTGGGTGACATCAAGACCAGTTTGGGGTGGATGGATGGGTTGACAAAGTATTTATCACCCTTACCATGTGTCTATTATTATAACCATTGTGAATCGATAGAACTGGATGTTTCATTTGCTTTGTGTAAGATCACAATTTCCTCTGAGGTGTAACATGTTGAAGTAGGTCTTGAGATAAACATCTGTTCATACCTTCCTTGTGGTGAAATGTGCAAACCCATTTTTGTCTCTGTGTGGTTTAAAGGATGTGTCTGGTGTACCTTGCAGACGTCCTCTAACCCCTGTGAGGTACTTTTTTTTTTTAAACCAAAATCTAGATCTTTCCCTAAACCTAACATAGTAGTTTTTGTACCTGAACCTAACCAAACTTTTACCATAGCACTGCCACATCATAAAAGGCTTATTTACTTTGTAACAGCAGAGTAATGTTTCTGTCAGCTGTGTGCACTTAACATTTTGGGGGCATCATTTAGACATCATCTCTGGAGAAGAGGGAGGCCTCTCCACAAGGCGCTGCCTCACAGGAGCTGCAGGAAAAACTTGTGGAGAACAGGGAGGTTTCTCCAAAGATCTCTCTGGACAAGAACAACATGCTGTGACAGAGGGCACAGCCATGTACACACTGGAGATAAAAGTGACTGTCTCAATAAATGAGGAAGTGGAGGCATCTGAGACAGAAAAATAGAGTGCATGTTTCTACTGGGCTCTAATGTTTTCTAAGTGCATGTCACTTTCATTTGCAGTGCCAGTACTTTTACATGGCTCACACACACACACACACACACACACACACACACAATGAAAAAAATGGCAATTAAAAATTATATTGCAGGAAAAGGTCAAATCAATCTCCAGCTTGTTGTGGACATGATGAACAATTCCTCATGATGTAATATACTGCTGCTCTATATATATTATACACTGCTGCCCATAAAGTTGAACTTTTTTCAGACACATTGCTCTTTTTATTCCTATTTATACACATCAGTAATCACCTTTTACCAGGTGCAATGATTACATACTGAGTCCCAATTACCAATTTTGTTTTGAGAAGATATACACTGTATCTTTCAAGAATAAATCACATTGTCGCAATCATTTCATGAGGTAAAACATATTTTATTCCAACTTTATGGGAAACAGTATATAAATGTTTCCATTTTTCCATTGTAACTTTCTATCATGTCTCTATCGTGTTCTTCCCAAATTTAGTCTAATTTAATGACGTTTGTTGTTGGTGCGAGGCAGTAATTATCTGTTTAAAAGGACTTATAACGATCAAGTTTAATTTTTGATCTCATTTCTTTTTGATGCAACACAAGTTATACACTGATTTCTAAGTGCTTCAAAATCTAACGCTAACATGAGAAACCATTGTGTTCTTCATGTACCTCTCACCTCGTGATTCTGCTCAAGGAACCAAATTACACTGTAGGTGGCAGTGAACTTGTGATCATGTTTCCTATATGTCACTTCAGACTGGCCAATCACACACAGCCTTGTCACTCAAAAGAAGGGAAAAGAACAAGATTCTCTGCACTCAATTTCAGCACAATGACATCTGCACAGTTTGTCCTCTATCTGACATGTTTGTTCTTGGGGAGAATGGGTGAGTTATGATGAGTTTTCTGATTGCAGTTTTAATCTTTTAAAGTATATGGCCATGTGTCATGTGATCATAATGTGCATTTGCTTTTTCTCTCATTTCTCCTCAGGTCAGGTGACTAATCAGAAATTCTCTGTTCATCAAGACACACGTTTTGTATCAGCTAATGTGGGTGAAAGCTTGACTTTACGATGTTTCTATGAAGGGGATGATGTAACAAGGCTTTACTGGTACAAACAAATTCTGGGACAGAAACCAAGGCTCATCTCAACCCTGTATGTCTTTAATAGAAAGGGAAGTTTTCATGATGAATTCAAGAACAATCCACGCTTCACACTGGATATTGGAAAAAGTAAAAATAACTTGAAGATAACAGATCTGCATATTTCAGACTCAGCTACGTACTACTGTGCAACAAGGCTTTCATTAATTATCGAATTTGCAGAAGGAACTATTGTCAATGTAAAGGATTCAGATTTGAACATCCAGGCTTGGGTCCATCAGTCAGAATCTGAGACCATCCAGTCAGGAGGCTCTGTGACTCTCAACTGTACAGTACACACTGGGACCTGTGATGGAGAACACAGTGTTTACTGGTTCAAAAGCTCTGAAGAATCTCATCCAGGACTCATTTACACCCATGGAGACAGGAATGATCAGTGTGAGAGGAAACACAACACACAAACACAAACCTGTGTCTACAACTTGCCAATGAAGAACCTGAGTCTTTCTCATGCTGGGACCTACTACTGTGCTGTTGCCTCATGTGGACACATACTGTTTGGAAATGGGACTAAGCTGGATATTGGAGGGTGAGTCACTTCCATTATATAAACAGTAATTCCTACTCCCTTATCAAACCTACGATGAAAAACAGAAAAAACATACTAAAAGCTCTGTTTCTTGATGTTTGGCACTCTGCAGGTGAGATGGACTCTCTTGTCTTGGTGTATGTCTTTGAGTGGAGCTCTGACAGTCACCACCATCCTGGTTATTTTACTGGCTCTCTTAATTTACAAGATGAACAAAACACACAGCTTGAAATCGGGACAGGTAACAGATACTGCTGATCTTATCTTGTATCTGACAGCTTGTATTTACTGAATTTGGCTTATCATTTAAATTGTTGCTTATGTGTTTCAAAACCAGAGTCGCAAGCAAGATCTTCATTCCCCTCCACAGCAGAAGCAGAGGTAAATTTAATTTGTTTAGATTAGCTATTAAAATTATTATCCAATCCCCTTGTTATTTGGTACATTCATCTGCGTGTACCTGGGGTGTGTCTGGGTCTTGAAATTACCTGGTGAATATGCACTGCATCTTTTTTTTTTTTTTTTTTTTTTTTTTTACTGGTTTTCACTTGTTTTTCTAGAAATTGTTCTGATTCTTATTAGGATCCATATTGTGATCTGCTTTTCCATATTTTGCTACCAGGGTTACCAAGACGCACACAACCTCCATTATGCTGCCTTTAAGTATTGACCTGCCCAACAGATCAAGAAGGACAGAGGAACAACACCAAAGATGAATGTGTGTACTCCAGTGTTAGGCAGTAGAATGTTACCTTTTTACTTTGTGAATAAGATGGCACATTCTTGGAATCTCTTTCAGTGTGCAATGTACATTTATATGTAGATCTTAAAATAAATAATATTAATATTATATCTTAATATTTTTTGCTGTGTAGAGTTTCAAATATAGATATGTGTCCAAGAGCCAGCTGAATGAAAGAAAAAAATAATATGGACTCAAAAATGCCATCTACTTTTTGTCTCTGGAATGTCAGTATAAAAATTTAAGCCAAGCAGTTTCTATCACATCACACTGATGATCACAGCCACATGTCTACCTGTATCAAAAATAAAAATGCCAGACTTGAGATGAAAGACAGAAGATGTTGTGTTCAGTTCCCCAAGGTTTTGGATGGAGACACTGGGGGAGAACAGTTGCAAACACATGATCCTGAGAATTATTAGTGGACACAATTCTTCTGTGAAATGTTTTCAACATGACGGCATCCAACACTGATTTACACTGCAATAGTGATATTGTAGAATACTTGAGAAGTGACAAATTTGATGTGCATGTGAACATGGAGGTTTTTGTGGATCTTTTGCGACAGTCTGGTTCTGACAGTGCACATCATTCGTTCAATGAAAGATCACAGGTATAACAGATACCTGCTGCTTTCAGATGGCTGTAAAGAGAGTCACCAGTGTCTATTTTGTATGTGTGTGTCTGTGTGACCAAAATATTATGGAACAAAAATGCACTGAGCAGGTAGTGGATCATGACAGGCACACTCTCTCTCGGCACCAGGATTTCCTCACACTGTGCCACATGGTGAGTAATTGTAGTCGAAGAAATAACCTCAGTACTCCACAGAAAATACAAGTTCACTGGTGTAGTGCTGTGAGAACCATGACAGAAACAAATGGTATTTGGTCTTCTATGCACTGCGTGTCAAATAATAAAGCAGATCTAGTCATTGAATACTCGTGTGCTTTTGTTCTGCAAATGGTATCTCTGACACATCATGCTTTATGGGTTATATACTACTGTGTGAACTGAAGAAAGAATGTGACAGAACTCATCCATGTCCATTACCATACCAGAGAAAGATCCCAGAAATAGAATTAAAGATAATAATAATCCAGCACATGTGACTTGCTTATGGGGATTAATAAGCCTCAGATCCTGCTCTGGGAGCCCCAGCAGGAAAGAACTGAAAATGTTTTGTGAAATGAATCTGTAGAGCTAAAGCTCAAACAGTGTTGTCTGGAGCATATACTGAAGCCCTGTCTGCTATCATTATCTGGTGGACAACACTTTGCCTGTGCATGGTAAACAGTACAGGGTCTATAACCCAAATGTGCTGGTTTGAAAGGATTCATCCATTTTGCGGAGGAATTCACAAGAGCCATGGTCTGTGACAGGACTATAACCTATCCAGATGATTAAGTATTTGCTTGGCTATAACAGCAAGCTGACACAGCAACACTATATGCTAGCTAGTTAACTTTGTATATTTTGCAAAGCTTGAGATCCACCACTCATGTTTACAGTGACCCTCTACAACAGCAAATTAGTAAATTACGCATTTTAGTAAGTTTACAGTCTTCAGAAATATTAAAAGAACTATGTAGCGCAGAACTGTTGCTGGTGGGACTGTTTGTGTTCAGACCACAGATTTCCCCCATTGTTTTATTAGATCCCTTTTCAGGTGTGACTATTTCTAAATCACTGAAGGAGAATCATTTTTAGTGACTGTTCTTACAGCATTTATAAAAAGTAATTTTTGCATCATGATATACCATTATAAGTTAGTTTACCATTAGTCTAAGGGTGTATATATGGCCTTTGGATATGATTATTAATATATGGGCTCTGAATATGATTTTTTTTTTTTTTTTTTAAAGAAAGAAAACATAGCCAGCATTAGCAATAACAGCTGGCTATAGAGTGATAGCGGTCTAGAAGCTCAGCAGCAAACGTAATTCCTTTATTCACTGAGAGCTGTCACCAGGAGTGGAGAGCAGCAGCAATGTTAACTTTTTTGTTTCTATTTCACTTTTCTTCTTCTAACAGCTAGCCCTGGCCCATTCGGTCTCATAATACTACTTTGCAATAGCGAGTCACTTTAGAGTCATGACAACATGACAGGATGATGAAGTAGCGCTGCCCAGAGTGCATAATAAAACCTTGTCTTGTAACACAACAATGTCTGAAGCTCTTGGGAAGGACCATTGTTAATGCTAATGTTGGCTATGTAGTAATAGCTAAAATGTACATATATAGCACCTTTAAGGAAGTAGCTGAATTCCTCACTCAGAGTCTACTCCTTGGTATATAATATGGTCTAATGGTATAATAACTTATGAAAAAAGTGGTTGTTATTCCATTCACAGATAATTAAAACAGTTTTGTGTATCATCAAATGTTAACAATATATCAGTGTTGATTATAATTGGGCCTGTCTATGCACAGTCACTCTGAAACCAGTTAGCACTGTGGTTCTTGGCAGGATGTAAGGGTATGTGAACTCTCCCATACTGTAGATTCTCTTTAAGACAAAGACCACTTAAACATCCCAAAACTGTTTCTTTTTCAGATAATGTGTGCTGAAACAGTAATAAGGGAAACTGGTAACAAACATTGACAATGCACTCAATTCTTTTTGTGTAAAACTGCTTTTTATATAATGTCAAAAATACTCAAATTTCTTTATAGTATAATTTATTTATCTGCTTGGCATAGTCAAGTCCATTTGTAAAGGTCAGAACTGATACTAGTAATAATACTGAATACATAATAATATTAATAAGATAATTATGTTTCATAGAATATGTAAAAGCAAGATAAGAAGCTGTTATGTTTTTCTTATATCAATTTGATTCTACTCAAGCAACAAATTGACACTGTAGGTGCAGCGACACATGTGATCATGCTTCCTATATGGGACATGCTGTAGAGTGTCACCTCTGACTGGCCAATCAAATAAAGTCCTGTCTCTTTAGAGTGGGCAGAGTAACGACCTGTCTTTCATTTGACATGGTAGTTTGAGCACGATGACACTGCACAGTTTGTCCTCTATGTGATGTGCTTTTTCTTGGGGAAAATGGGTGAGTTGTGTTTTTTT